>NC_056739.1:1594771987-1594964487 GCF_019279795.1 Protopterus annectens
ACCCCCCCCCCACACCGCCCAGCTAGGCCGGTCAGACATACAGACAGGCAATACAGATCAATACACTGCCGCTGTCCAAAACACCGGTAGGAAAGTACCAGTGGGAGAGATCTGCAAGGTCTACACTTTAAACATGGATAACGGTGTCCCTTGCGGGACCCCAAAAATTCAGGGTACGTGTGAACCTGCTGACATTGATGTGAGCAGGATGTAGGTGTACATGGAACAGTAGGTTGTGCAAGTGTGATAATACATGGGTTGACAAAACATACGACGTGTCCCGAGATGGGGAGAGGGGGCAATGTGTAGGGGTGTGCTCATAACCCAGCTGCGCTTGCAGTAAGTATATGTCATGACTGCTGTAGAGGGGTGCCAGGTAAGTGGACCATGGGTATGCAATAATGGGTTTAAGTGTGCAGGTGTTGGTTGGCAGTGATGTAGTAGGCCCGCCCAGTGGAAGTTATTAATATTCCTATGTGGGCATAGCATACTCCTACACCTCCCAAACCTGAAGAGCACATCTACAGGATAGTCTGTAAACCATCGGGGGAATACATAGCGACCAAATCAGTGCCGTGTACCCGATTAGCATGGATGTCCATAGTTATGTATCAGAATGTAACAAAGTCCAACTAAACACTTCCAGAATTAGTGATATTAGGTGGACAGGTGGCAGAATACAGGTAATGACAGATGACAACAAGTATGAGTCATAAACAGCATGTACCTCGACAAATGTGAATGAATACATATGCTCTGTGACGGTAAATGTGTCTGGTTAATAGAACCAGTCATCTAAATGTGTCCCACAGGGTGTTATGCATTGTTCCTGATACAGTGTTCATTCACACCCATTGGTATGTGAGTTCTGCTAGTGATGGAAAGTGCATAATTTGCTGACCACCTTAGGTAGATGATAGCATAATAGATGAGGTTCAACACCCATAGACCTTTGAGGGACACACCCATCTGGGCAGTTGTGTCCTGCAAAATGACAGTTATGGCACATGGCCTGTGAGTTCGGGACAGGAGGCTATATAGTGTGTGTAGTGGTGTCAGAAATTAATTTGTTGTATCAGAAACAGCTACATGTAATAGGAAACAGTATTATCAATTATAATGCTACAAGAATAACCTTAACGTATGCAAACCATGGAAGTCGTCAGTTTACTACTGGCTGTGGGTATGTGTTGCCTTGACACATGTGATAGCTCTACATATAGGATCTATAGGGCCACCACCATTCTGAATGGCCAAAGTGGAACCTGCTCTGTAGAAATGTCAGACGTACCAGGGCAGAACATACCTACAGCCATGCATAGTACAGAAATATACATATCGGCACAAATCAAAGCATAGTCTAGCAGCAGTAAAGTTGCTTATGCTACTACATATAACATATCGATGTGTCAGGTATACAAGACCTGTAACAAGCAACCAGTACAGACACGTACAACATGAGAATGTCCCCTAATCAGGACAGTTGCAATGGCTAGAGTATTGTCCATACCTCTCAACTGTCCCTGATTTTCAGGTACATCCCTGAGTTTGACTGAAAGTTTAACTCTGTCCCTCTTAATCCCTCCTAAAATTAGTGACTTTTGGAGGAAAGGTGGTGAATTACACTTAATGACTAATGACAATAAGTAAGAGTTATAAACTTCTTTTACTTCAGAAAATGTGTATTAATTCATATGCTCTGATTCTGTCAATGTTTCAAGTTAATAGCACTACTTTTGTAAAAGTGTCCCTGATTTTTTCTTGACCTGTCCCTGATTCTGTAGAAATGTGTCCCCGATTGGTGGAGAGGTCTGGTATTGTCACATGAGATATGCCTAATGAGGGACTGTCCCATGCAAAGTGGGAAAGGTGTCACTCCTACAATCTCCCGTCGTGCAATCTGAAAGGTGGAAAAAGTACAGTAGGTATGCGGTAGCATGACTCGGTGGACAGCTGCATTAACAAAATCATATCCACATGTCAGCATTGCAGAGTATCGGTTCCCATGTATCAGGCAGATGGGAGCAGATCATATGAGGGACATGCATATAATATGATGACGTCACTGGACAGGCCGCTGAGTCCGTACAGTTGAACACCTGCCGTCGCCAAATGGTTACACATACCCGATACTGTAGTCATGTAGTCCGATGTAATACGCATCACAAGGGATCGCACACACCCAGCGTGAGTGACAAATGTAAGCAGAAATGTTGGTGAGCGAGCGGCTGTAAGCGTGTTTGTCTACCAGTATGCCAGTAGTGCACTGTCAAAGAAATGTGGAGTCTAAACGGGTATAAGGTGCTGTGACCAGAGGTCAGCAGTGCTTAACACTGTGCAAACCCACGCACAACTGCTCCCACCTGTTGGAATGTGCCTTACCCAGTCCGCAAACAAAGAACCGCCCTATTCACGTGTTGGTAGCAGTACCCTGCGCACATAGCTCATGTGAATTAACAATAGACCATGGCATATGTACAGACAATAGACCACACACACACCATACAGCACAGTCATCCAACAGTATAGCAATGTACTGGCAGATATGTCCGGACCACTGGTGTATGCATGCCTGGCCGTCCTGTGTTTCAGTGTGTGAGCATGCCCAGTATGACTGTTACGCATGATGTCGACCGACATTACCGTCATACCATCATGTGTGTGAGCATGCCAAGTATGGTCAACTGTATCGCATGTGTCACATGTCCAGATAGTTAGTACTGTGTTGCTGATCCCTCCGTTCTACACAGACAGGTGTCATGCTGTGTCTGCAGGGTAGCCAATGGTCATGTGGCATTGACAGTTGCTACATGTCTGCATAGCGTGGGGGGACATCCAACCACAACCACAGTCCTACACAGCACCGTGGGTGGCGCACATGACTCTCACATGTGTAGGTTGGACGGGGGGCACAGCTGACAGTTGTACACATCTGCTGCTACTGTACTGGTATGCCAGGTACTCCATGTCAGTGTGTGGACCTACCTAAATTGCTGGTTGGAGGGATACCAGTGTACATCAGTTCCCAGCTTTAAATACCAGCACAGTGGTGTTGGAGGTCCTAGCTTACACAACCTACATCAAACTGCCTGGCCTGCTGTAGTCTGTGTGTGTCTTAGGGGGTTGGGGTCATTCATTGGGCATATCCATAGGCCATTGTATATCATTTGTCTGTATTGGTCCACATCTGTCCAGCTGCATGGAACGTGTGTGGGCTGTATGGACACACATGATGGTCAGCCCATAATCTGCAGTGGGTTAGGACACCCTGTGTACTACTGGCTACCATTGTGACCCCCATATGTGCTACAGAGGTCATGGTGCCACTATGGATGTGTACTGTCTGCTGCCCTAACATTCGGCCACCACAGTCACTTGTATGCTCACATACATACCATAGCAATGGGTAAATACACATTGTAATACAACTGCCAATTGTTAGGTCAATAGATGTACCCTGGGTGTGTTCTGGACCTGAGGACGGTGCTGGAGGGCTGCCTATGTCGGATGCACACAGTGCACCTCCTATACATGGCCGAGCACAGGTAGTGTCATGTTTGGCATCCATTGTACTGTGTGCGGGTCAGAGAGGGGAAATCTGTGGGTACCTACTGTGTCAGTGCATATGCCTTGTGTTGCCTCTTTGCCAAGGGCAGGTCATACTGTGCACGGGCTTTCGCCGACTGTGCTTTGCTCGGGTAGTTCCTTCTCCAAGTCACACTGTGCCTGTACAGGCCTTGGCAGTGGTGTTGGGCTGTGTGGCCCTGCCCCATGCTGTTCCTGCTGCAACTGTTACTGCAGGATAAGATTGTGTAGCATAGCAAATACCATAACAACTTGTATGCATGTAGCTAGTGAATACTGCAGGGCTCCACCGGATGTGTCCGGATACCAGAACCGTGAACTGAGCATCCCAAACACATGCACAATTATATGTCTTGCCTGTGCATCCGCCTCATTATGGTGTGAGTGTTCAGGTGTGTGTGCATTGCTGATGGGTGTCATCAGCCACGACACCAGTGTTTACCCAGCATCCCCCACTAGGAGACTGTAGGGGATGTCCATATTGGCATTGGTGTGGTACAGCTGTGTCAGAAGCCATATATCAGAATCATCATAGCTTCCAGGGCAGACAGCACACACATTCAATCTCATGCCCTGGCCAAAGCATATCGCCTAGCTGTTGGAGGGTATGCCCCTGCAGTGACTGTAGGCCCTACCCCACTCACCGGGTGGTGCTTCAATGTGTATGTGTGTGCAGGCTATAGCACCCAGTACCCCAGGGTAGTCATCCATGTGGTTGAACTGATGCATATTGCTGGTCTACTAATCACGTGTGTTGAGGACATGTACGTGCTCACTGGCATGTGTTGACATGGCGTCTGTGAACTGGTGCAATACTCTGGATGCAGATGCCTGTGAGATACCCATGATATCCCCAGTTGTGCTGTGTGAGGTACCTGTGGCTAGTACACCTAGGCCAACACATACCGTGGTATCCACTGTGATGGGTTTCCCTTGGCCTGTTTGATGTGTCAGGTGTGGCAGGCACAGGTCAACAAGCCGCTGTAGGAGGTCTCTGTCCACCCCATAGTGCTCCACCATCCCCAGCCCATGTAGCCCCTGGTAAGTCACCCTGGGTCTATAAAGTCTTATGTCACCCCAGTAAGGGTTGTTCGGCAGCATACACATCCTCACTGCCCCAGCCTCCTGCACATGTTGGTATATGTTGCCTGCTGCAGCCCTTCTCATTTGGTTGGACTGTGTCATGAAATGTGCCCGCAGGTATACACCGGTGGTATAGAGTGCAGAAGAAACATGTGTGTATGCTTCTTGCTCACATTACCGTACTGTTCAGGTGTGGGCTGGCCATGTCATCTGCTGATTGTGCTGATCAACACCTGTTTGTGCAGCCTGTACACCCTGACTACCCCACCACTGCTGTCATCCCTCCCAATGTCACCAGGCAGGTATAGACACACCCCTAGCTTAGGCGTGCTAAGGCAGGAGCACTCCCGAGGCACAGTTCTGCAAAGTACGTACGGTATGCCTGACCCCCCTCCCATGCTGTCAACTATATTCGAGCCCTGCACCCAGCTGACTACACACATACACTCCAGGGACCTGCATCACACCCTGGTGATAAATGGGATACACTATTGTCAACCTCATCTGCATAGTATAGTCTTCTAATGAATAGTTATATGACCCATACCGAACCTCCAAATTAATAACCACTGCTCAGTGTCGCTCAGATCCATACACAACTGGCAACAGGTGCCTTACTATCACCATATTTGATGTCCCATGGTCATCCCAGCAACAAAATAACTGGTGTCTACATGACAACAACCAGTGACCCTACACACTACAGATGATGTGCATTACCACTACGCCATGGCAGATATACATAGATCCCAGGTTATCACGTACAGATCATCCGGCACAAACATTCAATAGTGCTGATGTCCCCAGACATATATGTTCACATCTATGTCTATCTCTATATCTACATATATCATATATATTATTTGTATACATATATACATGGACATATATATATATATATATATATATATATATATATATATATATATATACACACATATACACACATACACACATATACATGTACACACATATGTAGATATTGCATTTATATCACAACAGCGGACCACATGACAGCAAAGCATTAGACAGGAATGAAAAGGAAACTACATGTGCCACCTGCATCATGTAGTGTTGTTACTATCAAGGCACGTGTGTTTTGTTGCATCACATGGGTCAGACCGTATCAAGGGTAAGAGTAGGGCTGCTGACATTTACTCACCAGACCTATTGGTGAATGTATGTGTTGACAACCCAGTGTCTTGGCAGAATATGCGGGCTGTGGACACTATATAGGTCAGCAACAAAACACACTGAACACATCCCGCAGCTAGCCACCCACAGATACCAACACATACGGTATAACTGCCAAACACACACACCTGCCATGCCTTGGAATCGAGCACCTACCTGTCTAGTCTACCACACTACAGCATTATGCAGTAACAGAACACGCTACCGAGTTTCAGCATCACCGCACTCCCACAAGCATACTTCTAGGTGGATGACATCAGCAAAGGCAAAGACACCGATAGGGAATGTATAGGGAGTGAGCCGTCTAAAAGCATTACTCTGTCCCCAGGCAGCTGGAAACATACACACATGCACATACACAGTTGGCAGGGCTGGGAGTCGAACATACACCTAACTACCTTATCATACTACAGCATTACGCAGTTACAGAATGCGCTACTAAGATTACTGGAACACAGCACTCCCAGAGGCATACTTCAAGGTGGATGACATCATCCACAAAGGCAAAGCCGCCAATATGGAATTTATGGGGAGTGAGCCATCTAAAAGCATTACTCTGTCCCCAGGCAGCTGGAAACACACACACACACACACACACACACACACACACACACACACACACAGTTGGCAGGGCTGGGAGTTGAACATACACTTAACTACCTTATCACACTACAGCATTATGCAGTTACAGAACGCGCTACCGAGATTACTGGAACACAGCACTCCCAGAGGTATACCTCTAGGTGGAGGACATCATCCGCAAAGGCAAAGACGCCGACAGGGAATGTATAGAGAGCGAGCAGTCTAAAAGCATATTACTGTCCCAAGGTAGATGTAGACAAACACACGGCAGTGGTGTGAGCAGGACAACTGCCTATCTACGGAGCACTATTACAACACTACATAGATACGAGATGCCATACAGACAGTGCACCCTTCAAGACAGTCAACCAGTGTGTTCAATGTAGGAATCCATCCTGACATGGGGTATGGACATCTGTTGCCTGGATGACCCCCATCGCTATACAGGATTTCAAAGGTCATGCCCATACACAGAGGCACATAACTGACACAAGGTGTCACTGGGCATGCTCACACACTTAGTAGCACACATCCGTTTGGAATGTACTGTGTGCCCATCTACACAATGGCATACTGGGCATGCTCACACACTTAGTAGTTGCGAAGGGCTGTCTTGCATGTACATAGATTCTAAACACGGAAGGGCACAGTTTGGTGTTAGTGTCCCCACGTACATGAAGGCCACTCACATGTACTGACCAGTACACACTCAAGAGCCATCACAGATGTCTCAGGTGCAGATCACAGTGGTAAATGATGCATTCTACTGTCTTGCATGCACACAGATTCTAAACATGGAAGGGCACAGTTTGGAATGTACTGTGTGTCCATCTACACAACGGCGTACTGGGCATGCTCACACACTTAGTAGTAGCGAAGGGCTGTCTTGCATGCACACGGATTCTAAACATGGAAGGGCACAGTTTGGTGCTAGTGTCCCCACGTACATGAAGGCCACTCACATGTACTGACCAGTACACACTCAAGAGCCATCACAGATGTCTCAGGTGCAGATCACAGTGGTAAATGCCGCATTCTACTATGTAGCCCTCAGACATCACCATGTCCTTGGACCAGCAACACACATCCATACATTACTACAACACCATGTGACTCATGACCAGTGGACTGTACATAGGTCTACAGCAACTGTGCAGACTACACATGTACTGACAGGGTTCCATCATGTGTTATGCAATGCAATGATACCACTGTTCATAACCAGGTCGGCTCTACACATAACAGGGGCCCTGGGTCTTACACAGCTGTAACAGATGACTGTCGCTGTACACCAAAGAACACTCATGTTTGGATATGACATACATGTAATCGCAGTGGATATGTACATGGCCCACACACACACAACACATATGTACATAGCATAGCTTTTGCTGTCCTCCGTGCAGACAAGTGGCTACAGCAATCACACGCATGCACATGGAAGGTAGGTCCATGGCTGTTGAATGCTAACAGTACATAAGGTAGCAATCATTCCCTCTGTACTAGTTACCCATGACAACCATCATATCATACAACAGTCCATGTGTTATGTATGTCATCACACATGTCCACCAATTGCAATGCATACAAACATGGCTACATGACAGGAATGTAGGACCAACACACATGTACATGTAGTGGTGTGCATGCAGCTACCATGCATGTGCAGTAGCTGATGTATGTCATTCATCTGTGCCTAACTACAACATGCAGTTGCAATGCAGCCCCATCATTGACACCTGTATATGGTGAAATACTGACAGTATGGTAGGATGTACATCAGGTATGGATGGATGTGTGTACATAAAGTGGTGATCCACCTTTGCAGATGGATGTTTGCTGAAGACAGCTCACAGGTGTGTCACAAGCCATCCTACCATTACATGTGCAAACAGTACGCTATGTTACTGTTACGTGAAGGTGAAGACATACAACCTACACAGTGGTCAGGGTGTTACTGACTGTAAATCACTTGACACCTGTAACACTTACATCCTCCTGTGTGCATATAGCAGCACAATTGCTGAAGGTAGCATTGGTACACATAATGCGGCCAATACTGCTGCATGTCTGTCAAGATGTATCATCATATAGCAGGTGTATGATTCACAGTACTGCCATGTGTGTTTGCTTGTGTGACCATATATGCCACGTATGGTGGGGAATACATCACAATTGTTACACACCCCTGTACACTGTTGTAGAGATCTGTACATACTGCTGTGTAGAAAGCAGGATGTAGGCAGGGGTGGTGTGTGTATCACACACATGTCAGCTATCTGTATGTGAATGACATTTGTGGACTCCACAGTGTGTGTGTGTGTGTGTGTGTGTGTGTGTGTGTGTGTGTGTGTGTGTGTGTGTATGTATGTATGGCTGTCTGGTGCATGGAGTGAGGGTGTATGCTACCATACAGAACAGACAGGATCCCTAACCCCTCATGGTGATGCAGTCTACTACCCTGTTGATGCCATCGGTCTCAGCCTTACTGGCTACCTGTACATGTTCATTCTCTGTGTCACGTCGTGTGGGTGCACAGTACTGTGAGGGTGATTACCACATAGGCAGGGGTCCTCACCTCAACACTATCGAGTGTGTGTTATAGTGTTGTTGACCCCGTGAGTGTGTGCATGTTACTGTGTGTTTCTGTGTATGTCTGTGTGTGTTCTCATCCTGTAATGTGACAGTGTATTACTGCTACACAGTGAGGCCTCATGCTATCAAGTGGCCTCTAACGTTATCATCGGCCAGACCGCTGTGTAAACCCCCGCACCATGTCACCATACCTGTGATGTGACCTGGTATGGATGTCACATCTCTAGCCACTGTAGCCTATTAAACAGCCCACATGCTTCTGGACCAGTAGATGTGTGGACATCTGTGGAATGGTAGCCTAACAGTGAGGTTGAGGCTACGTATAGCATGCTGGTATTGCCATACATGCCTGTGAGTACTCCACATTTACACATGTGAAACTGCAAACACTGCTACGTATTGGCACATGCAAGTAGACCGTAAGGAGGGAAGCAGGGCATCATTACCAACATGCTGTTACTGTTGTTACCAAGACACATACTGTGAACATATAACAATGCATTATAAACCTGTACTACATGGTATGTCTGGTGCATGTCAACAGTACACAACAAATGTAATATACACTTATCTCACTATTCTGTTCACCCTGTGCATCAGACCATATGAGCATGTCCCTGCACTGATGGTGTGGATGACAGGGATGCAGCACAGGCATCATCATATGCACAGGGTGATAATGTTTGCCAGGGGCATAGGCTGCACCAGTGGATGACATCATGTGTGTGGGTTAGGGCCGGTGATCTGATTGGACATGTGTGGTCATTATGCATGTGGGTGTTGCGGTGCCCTACAGATGTTTCTGCTGTGTGTGTGTATGTGTGCACACAGTTCTGCCTTGTGTCTGGCCTACACAAGGGTATTATTGACAGCTCCAGATTGTACAGACCAGGATGTACAGCTCACTGTGTCCGGCCATGGCCACGTGACCTGTGCCTGCCAGGGGTTGCACGGGCACTACCAGGCAGAGGTACAGATTGGCTACTGTCCGATGACACATGTCCACTGGAACTGTGTCCCCACTGGGAACATCCAGGGCCACGTCCACGTGGCCTGCTGTGTCCTGGTGTGGACAGCGCAGCACCAGCTGCACTGCTACTGCTACCGGCACTATGGGAGCGGGCATGTGAGGTTGCTCGTTCACGTTGACCTGCACTAGGTGGTGTAGCTGGCCTACGTCCACGTGGCCTACGCCTCACTCCTACCAGATGTTCCAGCACAGACAGCTCACGCTCGTGGATTGCCATGCCATGGTCAAGGATTCCAACCATGTCACCCAATCGCCTGTCCAGAACATCAGCAATCTGCTGTTGAGCATTTGCCAATGCCTGGATGTTGTCATTTAGAGTATGGATAGCAGCCCTCTGAAGCCTCTGCCCTTCTCTGTTCTGCCATTCAGCATGTGCCTGTGCCACCATTACAGTCTGGAACATGCGTCTGGTGACACCAGCTGCTGCGCTCTGTCCTGCAGGTGCATGTCTGCCAGAGGTCCTCCTATGAGCAGCACTGGCCACATGCCTGTGTGGCACATCTGCAGTCATTACACTGACACCATGGTGTGGAGACACACCTTCTGTAGCCACCACACATTCCTGTTCCAAGCTAACACACGCTGACTGTCCTTCCTCTATGGCCACTGGTGATGGGGTATGTGTTGGCATGAGAACTGTGTGCGGGGAAGAGGGGGACATAGCTGGGATGGCAACCATTGGCACAGATTCAGCCCCTGACAACCCTGCCTGTACCTCATGCATATGTTCATCACTGCTAGTATCTGTGGGGACACTAACATCAGATGGACTGCAGGAGGGTAACGCACCTACACCACCTGTGAATGCAAAGAAAGACTCTACATTACAATAGCCACACACAGACACAGAGACACACACAGACACAGACACACACACACAGACACAGAGACACACACAGACACAGACACAGAGACACACACAGACACACACACACACAGACACACAGACACACACACACAGACACACACACACACACACACACACACAGACACACAGACACACCATGCATGTGATTTGACAGATGGCATGCAGCATGCATGTGATACAGCAGATGGCATGCAGCTCAGACATTAATAGTGGTAGTTAGCATACCTCCCTGGGTTGCACACAACAGCAAGCAGGTGTCATATCAGTAGCCATGCAGTTCACACAATCATGGTAGTAAGCATGCATCCCTGTGATACACCATGTGGACCAGCACAGGTTAACAGTACACATGGCTGAAGTGACCTTGACATTGACATGTAATCTGCTGACGTGTGCATTGACATGCATACATGTCTGACACAATGGTGTCCTGACACATGTACAGCATTGTAATGGGTATCACATTGCAGTGTTGTCTGTATGCCCTACAGATAGAATGCACTTTTAGCAAATGTGCATGAGCATTGAAGGGTAGTGTGAGGCATCTACATTGCTATACAGTGTGAAGTACAGACACTGTGCCATTGCATGGCATCATGAGGCATCTATATTGCTATACAGTGTGTAATACGCACACAGTGCATAGCCATAACTGCGTGCATACACATTACATAACTGTGGATTGTGACCCACGTTGCTGAGGTGTATACACACCAAACCATGCTGTGTCATGTGACAGGTCACTGGAAGACCTACGGATGACACCCCTGCACAACTACTACAAAGTCTTAGCTGCCTGGCAACCATGTCCACACATGGCAGACTTGTCAATACACCATGTCCCACATGACATTAATGTACCACACACATGAGGTGCACGGCTGACAGTGATGTCCTACAGCAGCAAGGGAAATGTACAGTATCTGTGGCCTGATGTGGTGTCAATGTCTGTGGAAGCTGTACAGGTGACTACTGTCATGCTATGACACAGTCGTGATGTTCACCACATCTTATATGGTCAAATTAAGTGACATCTCCACAAGCTGTGCACAGGCTTTTAGGATGTCCAGTGTTCCACATCAACTATATAATCAGTCAACTAAGGCTATAGTTGGACCATGTGTGGACAATGTGCAACAGGGTGTATACACATCACATCTACTGTGTGGCTACATGTCTCTGGCCATCCTCCATGGCCATGTGTGAACATGTGTTGGCCAAATGTTTGTGATGGCCATCTATCTCACATGTCTGTGTTGTCCCATATGACATACACCCATAGATGTCAGATATGTCACTGTCCACAGGGTTATGCAGACAAAGGGTTGTATGTTTGGTATGTGGGGTATGTATTATGGGATAGTGAGACAATATTGCAGCCAGAACACTACATGTGTGGGACATGTCAGATGGCACATCACAATGTGTGCACCCATTGCAGGGGCATATTACACAATGGTGACTCCTGTGGGCTGCCCATATCCCAGCTCACTGTGTGGTACTGTTTGCATACCACACATGTGTTGTTCCAATGTATAGTACATATGCCTACATTGAACAACACCTCCACCGTTGTATGCACAGCTGTCCACACCTCTAGCAATGACAGATACTGTGGTTTCATGTCAGTGTTTCATTTAGTTTGTATATATTGCACATGGGTAGCCAGTGTGAATGATGACAGATGCGACCTGTATATCATGACTGGACCATACATTATGTGTACATGTGTTAACTGGCCACATGGTGAATAGATATATGCATTAACATGCCTGATACTGATAGGTGTCTCACCTGCAACGGACTGATGTCTGTGTGGCACGCCAGAGGTACCTGTATAGGGGTGACACAGCAGTTTGAACATTATCCATGACTGTATGACAGCCACAGGGTGCACTGTGCATGTTAACACATTCACCTGTACAATAGCATATAGTATGCACATGTGTGCATACACAGGGTAGCATACTGTAGTATGTGGCATGTGTGTAAACATACCTTGCATATGATGTTACATTACATATTGTACAGTGACACATGCAACTAAATGGGATATAATAGTCATATGTGCAGTAGTGACTTACCAGGCAACTCCAGGCTCATTGGTTGGGAGACACCCACCTCCACGATGGCAGCTAGTGTTTGTGGATGCTGTTCTGAGGGTGTCCCCAGGCTGGCCAGTAGCTCCTCGGTGGGTGTGAGTGGGGGCTGGGTTGGTGGCCCACCACCTGTTCCACCTTGTTCCCTGGTGATTGCATTGGCACGCTGTTTTGCATGTCATATCAGGTCCGTGCAGTGTCTGCGCACCTGCTGGTAGGTGCGGTTATGGCCACCCACATCATTAACCCTCCTGTGAAGTTCCTGCCACAGGTCATCACACTGCTGGGCATGCTGTGGCACATGGCTGAACAACACCTCATAGTTCTCATGGAGGTACGGGATGAGGGCATCATCCTCCAGGTGGCTATATGCTGGCAGGCGTGAATGAGGCATTATCTGGAAGACATAATGATGGAAACAGGTCACAGTATCACAGAGATGTACAGAGATACAGCTGCACTTACATTTGTATTAAATCTAGTACATCTGAACAGTTATCTTTGCAAATCGTCATGACACTGACACGACTGACATGTTTGTGTCACACACATGTAACACCCGTTATGCATTGGATATCATCACCATATATGTGTGTCACCTCATTACATTGCTCATACTCCATGTGAATGCTGTCTTGATGTGGGCATGTCTGTTTGCCTGTACTGGTGTTCTTACCTATCAGCACATGCCTGGATGTGTCCACAGTAATGCTGTTGACCTTGATGCTGTGTATATGTCACATATCAACACATACACTGCCTTAATGGACATGAGCAGTGACAATGCACACATATGCACAGAAACCTTTACATGCATGTGTTTTGCCATATACATCTACACGGCACTGTACAGCAGTTCAACATCCTGCCACGTATCGCCTGTGTTGCACATGTGATAGACATGGGACAATGGCTAGCCGGACGTCATTCGCAGGGATGGTTATCAACTATAGCATGTACGGGCAAGGTTTTCTAGCTGTATCCGACAGCCATTTTGCCACCGCGAGGTGCATCAGTGCCACATTACTGATCCAGACAGTTAATGATACATCTACCATGCGGTCATCACACCATGTATGACAGAGATGACATGTGCAGCTTTGATGGACAGGGTTGCATGGTATGGCAGGAGTATGTAACATGTATGGCACAGGGATCTGTCCAGCATGTGGCGATCCTTGTAGTAGGATGGTGGCTGTCCATGACGTATGTCTTTCAGATCAGGATATGTACGTGTAGCATGTCCAACATCACAGTGTAGCACATGTCTTTATGCAAGGTAGCCAGCATGCTGCATAGTGGAGGTGAGGATTGTGAAGGCTGGTATCGCCCATCCACGCATGGCCAATACCCTTAAAGGTGATATGTGATCCGATATTGGTCACCCGAGTGCTGAGTATGCCTGTCCAATGATCTCCATGCTCATGGATGGCACCCTGTCATGACATGGGTGCCTTGTATGACTACCTAATAGGCCTGGGGATGTCACCAACTCAGGGAGGTGAACTGCACAGCACCATCCCTTACACAGTGTCCATAATGTTGACCGCTGCCTAGGTGGTAGTTAATGGGTACAGGGTTATTCACCTAGTGGTGACAATGCTATTATCAGCTGTCAGATTGTGCACATATGTCACACACCTCACCCACAAAGCCCATTCTGTATGTTGTCCACAACACTGAGACAGCTATTGCTCCTAGGTCATGGCCATTCACATCCTTACATACACAGATGCCTCCCATTTGTCTGTGTGGTATGGGCTACAATGAGGGGGAGTACAAAACATTAACCCTGTTTTACTGTAGCTGCCACTGGTGTGATATGCACATGTCACTCAGACACCTTTTGTAGTGTTGCTTCTGTCAACAGGCCACTGGTAGAACACTCCTGTGACATACAAAGGTACATCTAGTATACTCAGTGTAGCTGGAACACGGTATGGGTGATGATGTCCTATGACCTGTCACAGGTATGCTATGCAGTGTGAAATCATCCATACTGTCATCTACATCTGTACTGCTAACATCTACGTTGATAAAGGTTCATAGACTTGCAGACCATACTCAGCAGGGTAATAGTGCAGTGCCTCCAATTATGACTGTCGTCTCCACTTGTGGGTTGCAGTGGGTTGATATTATCCAACACCCTATCTGTATTGCATATTCATGCTCAGCACTTGTTCAGAACATGTAAGCACTTCATGAGCTGCTAATTACTATAGCACCCATTCCAACTCATTTCTTACAAGTACACTGTCTGTCCTTACATTTCCAGCTTGCTTACAGTACAACAGCTGTTGTACACACGTAACTCACATATCTTGTGAGACATGGTTGAATATACAGGCATGTCCAAGTGTCACTTACCAGTGCTATTGCCTGTCTATATGATGAATATGGCAAACATGTGGCAATAGAGCAATTGTCTCATGTACACAGTCAATGCTCACCACCCAACATACGACACTACAGCCTGTAGGAGATGCACATATGTAGCCATGCTGGGGGTAATGCTCTCACCAACCCAGACTGAACCTGACATTCATGTGGGGACGTTTAACATTTGCAACACACCCCACTCATCACATAGTCTCACTAGATCTCCACCACCACAGGCCACACATAGTATGAGTACGACATATGCAGAACCTCTCCATACTCTCTGTGTAGGCACCAGAGGCAGCCCCCATCACCAACCACAACAACAATTACTTATAGCCCACAGACTCATGTGTGCCCATCAACTACAGCCAATAGGGTGTTATAACATACCCAACACACCGGTCATAGGTGACTCTGTAGGCGGTCACACTGATGTCCCACTCAGCAGGCTACACAAGGCGATAGTCGCTTACATCTAGCTGTCGGGTAACAGGATCTGCAACATAACCTATGCACCCATGCCACACCTCACCAGGTACGATTTGACTGTCATTCTCCATGTTAGTGTGACTGCCCTGAGATGTAACTTCCTGGACTACATGTACAGGGACATGCAATAGCTCTCCGGTCTTGTAGCCCAGAAGGTATCGGCCAAGCCCTGAGAAGCATTCTGCATTCATCCAGACTGATACCACTGTACAACGACTGACTGTTTCACTTCAACAGTTGCCTATGCTTCTGCTGTCATTCCACAGGCATCCAGTATCTGTCTGCTTTGAATGACATGGTCAACAAAACACGATGCTTTGGCACAGATGACCTGCACCTGTCAGCCCTGGGAGTACAGATAACATGTAAGGCTCTTGCTGCTCCTATACTGCCTGTCTTGCACAGTTTCCAATAACATTCACCACCAGAACGGGAACAGGCAAGCAAAACCTGGGGTAATGTTACTCAATGCTTGACATCTTCATCTCTAATGCACTCAGGCGAGGCACTCCTTATAATGGACCACTTCGATATCTCTGCAGTGACTGGGACCTGCCTCTAGGCTCCGCAGAGCACACCTGCACTGACAGGTTATACGCAGACCACACCTTTCAGTCATGTAACCTGGACCGGAACACCCACGGCGGAGGTGTGTCCATATTTCACAATGTTGTACACACCTCCTGGCTGGTTACTTAGCACAATGCATCAGAGGTGATCCACGTGCAACTAACTGTGGCCAGAACTGCTATACACATTGTAACATGCTACGGATTCAACAACATACCCCACAGTTACTGGCCCTCATTTCTTGGTGTACTGGACAGTAGGGTTCAGACAGGTACTACTGATGTGAGACTGACACTACCCCACACTTAACTGGGATAGCTACTCATGTACCGACACATTAGGCCAACGCTGTCTGAGATTCATAACCTCCACTCAGCTGGATCAACCCATACACACCACCACCAAGACCAACGATATCCTAGACATGGACATTACCAACATGTGACTGGTGTTCCACACCTGGGGTTGTCCCCTCATTGGTAGTTTCTGAACATATGCTAATCACCCTTGTTATCCACATCCCGGCACCACACCCTTCACGGAATACACAGTACAGGATTACTACAATGCCTACTACAGACGTCTTATGACAGCGGTAGTAAACGTCATGACACCCGTGCAGATGGACAATGCACATACAAACGCTGAAACATACACCAGTGCACTTCATTAGCACTTACACGACTGCATGGATCATGCTATTCCAAACAGAGCCATGATGGTACCCACCAAATAATGGATGCCACTCTGGGGGTCCAGTTCCATGGACATAATGTACAACAAAAGGTGGAGGCTGTTGCAAAGTGGAGTACAATCCCATGGGTGGGGTAGCTCACTGGTCAGCCTCAGTAGGAATCCGGGATCCCTTATCACATCCTCCAAAGCTAGCTACGTAAACATTACTGCGACACATTCCAGGGACTACCACAAAGCATTATGGAGGTATGTCAGTAGTCAATGGCAATACCCACATCTGCTCTGACATACGACGGTTAGGCAGGTACATTACAGAACCGAGTGATATTGGCAACATCCTGGCGGATGGGTTCAATGCTAACTTTACACCCTCTCACTCCCTACAGGGCCATAATCCATGCAGGAACATTGCAGAGTCCCTGCGGTCACAACTACACAGTTGCAACCTGCACTCTCTAAGGCCTGGAACACAGATTCCATGTGACCATCCAACATCCCAGGCTGTGATTTACACAAACCTCAGAACGACATGTCTCCCCACTTGGCCACCAGATTCACTAATAGCCTTGTATCAGACATTGTGGCCCCTGAATGGCACATGGCAACAGTTATCACACTCCACACAGGTGGCGCCACAATGAACCAGAGGGACTATTGCCCTATACACCTGACTGGACTGTTCTGCAAGGCTATGGGGCACATCATCATGGAAGTCATTCACAGAGACATTGGTGGGCTCCAGACCTTTGATGCCACCCAGGTTGGACTTGTTAGGGCCTGACCATGGCTCCTACACCTGGTGGACTCCTTTGATACAGTTACCAGGGTAGTTGATGATGTTAAGGGGGTCCACACAGCCTACATTGTCCTCTCATTGGCTTTCAGCACCATTCTCCATTCTGGTATTGACAACATACACATCCACCTGCACATCAACCCCTACGTCTCAGGATGTTATGCAAAGTGGCTCATGGACAGGACCCACACAATGAGGGTAGCATACCATAGTACCTACTGTAATTCAGTTACACTTGGCATAACTCAGTCCTCAGTCATAGGGCCCCTCATGTTCGGTATATGCTTCCCTGAGGTACAGGCTAGCACAGAGGGACTTTCCCTGACTAGGTTTCCAGACAACTGCAAACAAGGCACCATGATTGATCCACCAGCTGATATACACACCCTCCATAAGGGTGTCACTGTGACGGATACCTGATGTCGATAACATGGCCTCATGCTGCATGACACAAGGTGCATAAACATCCCCTTTGGATTACACCAATCACCCACTGACTATCACATAGGTGGTAGTCCCCTACATACATGTGACATTATACGGGAACTTAGTACACACGTATGTAGCACCCACTCCTTTGATAACCATATTGCCAATGTGGCGTGGATATCCTTCTACGTGGCCACCCTTATCTGTACTGGGTTTGTAGCTGGAACAAAGGCACCCATTGTACCTCTATACTCCTGATGTATGACACACGTTCAAGGGTACAACACCCCATTTGGGGTGTACCTTACCGAACAGCAATGGCTTTACATACCACAACATTAACACACCATGAGGATTATTGAGCTCCGAAGGTTGACGTATGCGGCACAACTACGGACACCACGACTGTACACATTTGCATACTGCATACTCAGGGGTGACCTCTGCTGAACATACAGGGCCCATGTCCACAACAATATTTATGGATATACTCCACATACGCGACATAAGCAAAAGCCACTGAGAGCAACATGCTCATGGATATGTGCACAAACGCAATGATGAGTGGGATGTGCTTGAGGGTTACATTCCCACACCAGACACTCACCATGCTTTGGAACATGATTCCTATGTACATCAAGCAGGGACACTCACTAGCACTGTTCATGAGATACCTCAATGGGTGGATGGGAGACACACATGTACGCCAGGGATCACTGCAGTGGCTGTACTGTACAGAGGTGCAGGTAACACATGGCTCTGCTGTTCACAGACAGGACACTACCCTAGAGAGGTGCCGCTGGTGTAAACACTGTAGTTGGGCTTACACATGGACTTGCCAGACAGCATAGTACCTCACTATGAACCTGTGAAGCTATTACATGTCCTTTGTGCATGGTTGATTGAGTAGCTCTTCCATTTCGATTAGCTATCATGCTGTTACAGTGTCCCATGACTACAAGCCATATGTATCCTGTTAATGTGTATTGTACATGCCAATAGACGATACCTTTTGTTTGCATGATATAACAGTTATGCTGTGTAGAATATCTGACATATCTACCTACAA
The DNA here is from genome assembly GCF_019279795.1 of Protopterus annectens. NCBI lineage: Eukaryota > Metazoa > Chordata > Ceratodontiformes > Protopteridae > Protopterus > Protopterus annectens. Next base: position 1,594,791,455 of record NC_056739.1, read on the forward strand.
TACTGTACATTACACATATTTTAAACATTATCCCATAATGCAAAGCATACTTGCACAGCAGGACCACCTTAGGCATGTTATTGTCATTATATGCCCATACACATGCCTACTGTGACAGTATATCAACATATACTATCCCCTGCTATGGCACGTACTTGTTGGACAAACCCTACCACTGACGGTGGGTGGTGTGGAATTGTTCTGTTTAAAGCCCTCATGTAGCATCCCTTGTGGTGTATGAGATGTTTACCTTGTGGCCCACAGCAGGACACACAATTTCTACAAGCGTTACTATGCTCAACAAGACATCACTACATAATACCTTTTCCCACTTTATGCATTCCGTACACATTTAATTAATACAAAACAGGCTCTACATACACTAACATACTGAGTGTTCTACATACCTTGTTAGCATTCCGAGTCCTCGTAAATATCTCTCTTACACCTTTACTGTTTAAGCGGTTCTATGGTATGAGCATACGGTTTGAATGTATGGCAACTCATCCTTATATACGTCGATACCTGTAACATGTGGTTTCCTGCCGCCAATTGGTGTTCCTGAGTAAATTATTACATGCACATCAGCTGTGCATCTACTCCATTCGCCAATTACACGGCAACAGTGGGGTATAATTGAATTCTCCACTTGGGCATTGCCCTTTTGCCCTACCTTCGGGGAGACGGCCTGTATGTGTTTTGTTGTGTGGAATTGCAACTGCTATTTGTAGAGACACGGATATTTTGAATTCATGTCCCCCGTGGATTGTGTGTGATGGCTAGAGTATGTGGTTCTACATGTGAGTGTACCTGTCATCTCAACCATCTGATAAGGGACTATTGCAAACAAAACCTGTAACATCGCCGTCTGTTCCATTATACAACAGCTACGATTTCACATGGCGCCTTTACAAATGTGTCTCTCACAAGGTATGTTAACACTTCTGCAGATGTAATTGAGTGAGTGGATGTTTGTGATGTTATTACAGTCTGTTTTGCAATTGTTTCAGATGTGGGGGGAGATGTAGGTGGGTGTACATAGCATATATAGGTTTGTGGGGACTGCATTTCTACATATTCCATATATGTGTGTTGGCTCCTTCCCTAATTGAAGACCTATCAGTTAGTGGACTGAAACTATGGTTGTTACGGGCTTATACATTGAGCCATTGTTAATCGGTTTCTATATAGTATGCAGGTGAGGCTGATACTTCAATACCTCTGGAAATACAGCGATATGTAAGGGAATGTTACTAAATGACAGCTGTCTTTTGTATTTCTGTCACAGATATTTGCACTCATTGCAGTTGTGTTGGTGACTGAACCTCTTTGTCATGGGTTGCCACCTTTTCAAATGGCCATAGTGGGACATTTGCAGGACACACATCGGTGTTTACAGGCCGACACATACCCACGGTCAGTACACAGGATAGAACATACTTTTATCCTGAATACATACTTATTCTTGTAGCACTTTAGCTACTTATCATGTTTCATGTAACATTTACGTTTTTTAGATACAGGCATAACTATTTAATGCAACTATTACATAATATATGGGACATAATTATGTCCTACAATCTCGGACATTTGCCCTTTTTAATATTTTTTGTCAGGACACAACTGCCCAGGGAGGGGCTGTCCCTCTTAAAGTGGGACAGGTGGTAACCGTATGCCTACGGCCAGCTATAACCACACCTACCGTAATGATCTACCTCCGAGTTAGCACTAACAGACACACGATGCAAACACACACACACACACATTACAGTCCCACAGAAACACACACGGCACCCTCAATACACACATACACAGACTTCAGCAATCACAAACACAGTTGAACACAGTAACTACGTGGACCGCAGCACCGGCAGCGATAACTAAATGTCCCTTAATATCATGATAATATTACATGCGGTTCTAGTGTTCTGGTACTGTGTTCTTTCGGTCTTTAAGCCTCGTGATTATGCGTGTCGGTATGTGACACATTCCATAGTTGACAGTATCCTATTTATGTGTACCTCCATGGTTGTGTACATGTCGTTGACCCATCTATATATTTGCAGATATAGGTGAATCCATATATATCAACATATATCTCTCTATCACCCTTTCTATCTCTATTATATATATATATATATATATATATATATATATATATATATATATATATATGAGAGAGAGTGAAAGGGAGAATACACCTTTCATTGTGTACATGTCGGTGTATACTGTTTCCTGGACTCCGCACGTTTGTGTTTGAACCTGTCACATTACACACCTGCCGTTGGTACATCTCAGGTAGCTTAGTGTAAGGTGATTGTGTACATGATTGCATGTTCTACTCCTGGCAGTGGTCGTTTTACCCTTCAGAGCAGGCACTGTTAGTACAGGGGTGAATAATGCTAGTTTCACCTGTTCTGGACATCATTGACCGTGATCTGCGCGATATTCAGAGAAGCTTAGCCCTGTTTCACGCATATCCGTATAGTCATGTTTAAACGACGCTTACCAGCACTGGGCAACACATAATCCCACTAACATGTGCTAAACCTGATCTGATGACCTGCATCCAACATCCATTATTCGTACCTTCAGGATTACGTAATGTCCCTTGCAGGATGTGGAACCGGGAACATGCATGACAGTCAGTACATTTACCACTTGGGCATCTGGGATTTGTACACGTGTTATGGCATTTTGTATGTGGACTGTACTACAGCTGTTACTCTATACTGCAATCAAATGGGTAACTCAGTTAGTTTACATATGGATGAGACCTATTAATGGTATGTCCAAGTGATGTTTAATGGATGTGCTCCAGCATTGGGAATGTATGTCACAGTGAGCCACACACTATAATGTGCTACACCTTCACACAACCATAGGTGGAGCATGCTGGGGTGACAGATACCTGTCATGGGTACTCCCCATGCTTTGCCACTACATCCATGATTACATTATATGGAGCCCCTCATTAACACACCGGGGAATCCATGCAGAGTGTGTGGGGAACAGTGATTACACACATGGATCCCACAATTGGCTCTGCTCCACTGAGGGACAGTTGGTTACTCGATGTGGTGGCAACAGCAGACACTGTTTGCCTCGATTGATGAATGGCCTCTGACAATCGGGCGTGTACCTACCGATGTACCTAGGAACCTATACATACAGTATCAACATATGCTGATAGGTGCGTGTACTGTTCAGGTGTTGACATTCCTTGTTCCAATAGCTGTTGTGTGTGCAATGGTTGAGGGCTGCCTATGTAGGATTCACACAGTAGGCCACCTATACATTACAATTTACAGGTGGTCGTGTGTGTGTGCCATCCATTTTACTGTGTGTGCAGGTGGAGAGGTGTGTCAGTCCGTAGGGGCCTACACCGTCAGAGTATGTGCTATATGTTCCCTCTTTGCCAAGGTGTAGGCATATTGGGCATGCCTCTGTCTGCCTACTGGGGCTGGCACAGGGTGTTCATGGTCTGAATCACTTTGTGCCTGTGATGGCCTTGTCAATTGCGGTGGGCTGTGAGGGCTTCACCATTATGTCCCTGCTGCAACTGTTTCCACAGGATCATATTATGTAGCATGGCACATACTATGAAGATGTGGGCACACATGCCTGGAAAGTACTGCAAGGCTCCACCAGATATGTCCAAGCAATGGATCCGTGATTTCAGCATCCCGGACACACGCTCTATGATGATTCTGGTTTGTGCGTGCACCTCATTATGACATTCTTGCATGGGTGTGTGTGCATTTCTGATGGGAGTCATCATCCACGGCTCCAGTGCATAGCCAGCATCCCCCACAAGGTGGCCATGTGGGATGTCCCTCCTGACAAATACCTGATACAGCTGTGAGGCAGGCCAGATGAGGGAATCATGGTAGCTTCCAGGGCTGCCAGCACACACATCCATGATAATGCCCTGGGCATTGCACACGACCTGGCAGTTGGAGTGGTATCCCTAGTGGTTTATGTAGCTCCTACCATGCTCACCAGGTAGAGACTTGATATGTATGTGCGTGCAGTCTATTGCACCCAGTACCTCCGGGTAGTGTGCCACATGGTGGAAGAGACGCATATTGCTGGCCAACTCCTCCTGAGTTCGGGGGAAGTTTATATGCTCATTGGCATGTGGTAACATGGCATCCAGGAACTGGTGTAGTACCCTGGATGCTGATGCCTGTGAGATCCCCATTATATCTCCAGTTGGCCTTTGAAAGGTACCTGTGGCTAGTATTCACAAGCTTACACATACCTTCGTGTCCACTGGGATGGGTTCCCCTCTGTTGTTTCTGGATCTCAGGTGTGGCCGGCACAGCTCAACTATTTGCTGTAAGATGTCCCTGTCCACCCTGTAATGCTCTACTATCTCCAGATCATGTAGCCCCTGGTAGGTTACCCTTGGTTTGAACACTCTTCTCCTCCTCCGGGGCCTGCAGTGGTTGTCAGCATCATCCTCCACATCACCTTCAGTCTCTAACACATGGTGATGAATCACAGCCATGGGAACTCCCAACATGAACATTGTAAAAGTTCCCCGTCTGTTTACACCGATGGTGCAGTGTTTGGGAATACACAGGTGTGTGTGAGGTCCCTTCACACTTTATACTATTGTGCTGTGAACACTGATGATGTCATAAGGTGTGTATGTATGATCATAGCTGCAGGGTATCTTATGTGTTTTACCACAGGTACTGCTATTGTGGTGCCTTTGGTGTTGAATTACATTTGGCTGCCGTGGATTACCTCTTGCCCTTCCCTTTACATTTCTTAATGTTTCACTTCCCATTTTCTGGCATGCATCCAGCAGCCTGCTTTCATTTGTACTTTCCAAAACCTGGCTTATCTTGTGAAATGTGTTCTATGGCCGGTCTACTGCAGGTTTGATTTGCTCTGCTATGACAGTTCTCTTTTCTTTGCAATCTGACACCTTCCCTATCCTGTTTTGCAGGTTTCTGCGAGCAGACTTGTCAGCTGCCGTCGATTGCCCACTGTGAGTTAATAGGTGTTAATTGCTCAGTTGTACTCCAATTACCCTACTGCAGCATTTCCTTATTTTCTTACCCTAACCTTTCTGTTTGAGCTATGGTGTGTGGCACGTGCGTCCACTTACTGGGTTTTGGGCACGTTTTCATCCCCGTACACATGCGCTTTTGGGCACCATATGTGCTCTCAGCTAAACGATGCTATACCTACATCCCCTCCCCTATCCTGCGGCTTTGTTTAGCAATGGGCAGGCCGGATTTGCATTGCTCCAATGTGCTTACAGCTATGGTGGCACACCCCACTGCTGATATCATGTATACCTCAAAACCACTCCTCGGTGTTGTAGCGCTGTGCCGTATGGTACATCCTTAGTCCAGCGGGACATTTGCAATTCACTATTACTTGCCTCATTTGCATGGCATTGACTACTAATTCCTTGTTACCGTGCCGAACACTGTCACAGTCCCTTAGCAACCCTTGCAGCTTGGTTGTGGTGTACCATGCATACCATTCAGTATTATGGTGAAATCATGATTTGTATTACATTGCGATTTTATGACATTTGTATATATTTTCTTTGTGTTCCCATTTGCGCACACATGCCCTGTGGTTGTACTTTGCGTTACTGTAGACATGACATTAAATGTTTTTTAGGTGTTGTGCATCTTTTCTTATGCCATTGGCTGTATATTTAGCCATTGGCATATGTTAACTTTGTAATACATGAGTCTGGTCCACTTTCATAGCTCCAATGTTCTGTTTGGAAAAATGTAAACCATTTTATTTTGGTTTACATTTCTGTGGGCTTATGCTATGCCTGCAACACTTCATGAATCACTATGTACCTTAATTTGCATGGTGCAGTACTGTGCATGGGGTGATTAGCATACCTAAGCCGAGGGCTGCGCAGATCTGGCGTTCACTGGTAGTGCATGTGGAATTGGTTCATACCTGAATTGCTCTGCGGCCGTATTTGACATTATACCACCTACGCTACGCCTGCGCCTGGCACAAGCTTCATGAATCCCAGGGAATGTAAACTTCAGTAATTCTAGTCTGTGTGGTTCATTACAGTACACTACTTGGTTATTTTTTTCTTAAACATACACAGTCACAAAGTTTTGAAGTTAAAATCCATACCTAAAGCTAAAGGTTCTGCTTGCCAGAAGACAATGTTCATCATACACTTTGCTGGTTCTCCTGGGACTAGAGAAAAACATTTATGTAATGATACTTTTTTGTACCATGTTTTATGGGCAGAAGTACTTGCCAGATTACTGTTTTTTGATGATTGCTAAATGTAGTACTTGAACAATAGCTGTCATGCCTGCAAACTTGTATATAATTGCTGTTTTGCATCCTGCTTGTAATGTGTAAAGTTTTGTGTGGAGCACTGTCATTGGCTAGTACTTTGAAATCAACTTATTCACTTGTTGATATTTTGCATGGACTGTAAAATGACATACACAGCAGTACATTATAGTTTGCTTTTGTTTTCTGTATTACACTGCTGCATAGGCTCTACTTCATTATAATGAAGTATGACTATATCGAATCTTCATTTTGTTGACACCATAAAATCAAAAGCTTACTTACTCAAACTCCCACAACAGTGAAAATGTCTTCCAGGAATGTAACCACTTGGCCACCATGGAGAACTTTGCCCTTTTCCCCACCCACATTAGTACAATTTCAGAGTTGGTATATTTAATTAGGGGGTAAGGGGGCACAGGCCCCCATATCGAGGGTGTGGGGGGCAAAGCCCCCCCACCTTGGTGGGGTTTGGCTGGTTCGTTTTGCTGGTTTTCAATGGTAGCCAAGTGGTTATATTCCCAGAAGCCATTTTTGCTGTTCCAGGAGTTTGAGTAAGTAAGCTTTCGATTTTATGATGCAGACAAATTGAGATTTGATAATGTGGTACATCGATATAATGAAGTAAATCCACTGCATGTATGTTATTAAACCCAACTCCTGCTGAATGTTTGTACCTGCACAGTAGATAGCTAGATGTTGTAATAATGGTAGCTGATGTTTATAAATCTGCATTTGTTTACTTTAATTGACTTCTAATACAACCACACACACACACAAACATACACACTACAGATTGTCCAAAGCCACTTCTATAGCGGTGGCTTGAAACCCTTGGCATATTCACTAGTAGTGCTGTTTTTTTCTGTGTAATTTAATAAAATGCTCATAACTGGCACTTAAGTAACAGTCTGAAACACCACACTCAAGTAACACACATGCACACACGCACACACACTCACTGTACGTCTGTCTGTGTGTGTGTCTGTGTGTGTGTCTGTGTGTGTGTGTGTGTGTGTGTGTGTGTGTGTGTGTGTGTGTGTGTGTGTGTGTGTGTGTGTGCATACGTACATACTATGCAACATAAGCTGATGATCTTAAATATAAATTTTTATGTAGCAAGATGGATAGACAACTGGCTTAAGGACAGATTGCACATTGTCCAAGTGGGTCACTACTACCACTTTGCAGATATTATTACTTGAACATCAGTAAATATCACAGTTGTGCATTTTTACATATTTTATGTTAATATTTCAGGCAGTGTTCATGTAGTATGGTGAAACAGCATTTCACAGGTCAGCTTAGCTCACTAGTCAGAAATGGCTGTTGACCCAGTTACTATGGTCAGTAAGCAAAACCACTTGCTTTTTTGTTGTGTCAAAGCATGAATTTGTTCCATTGTAATATTTATAATAACTTGATCATTACAATGCATATGTGGTACTTCATGATGTCAAATTAATGCTTGCCTAATGCTGCAAAAGCTGTCACTGTTACCTGCTGTCTGAGTGCTACCCATTTGCTGATATTTATACTTGTTTAATAATGTAATATGCATTTTTGTATTAATATATTTCCATAATTATCTCAGCTATTTTACACATAGATGCATTGTATAATAGCATTTTACATGCCCCAGTCTCCATAGAGATCAGGAATAACTCAGACAAGTGGGGAACTCTGCATCATAGAATATCTGGGATGGGATAGTTTCCAGAAGAATTATGAATACATATCCAACATTATATTAATAACTTAAACCACAGGGAGTTTATATGGGACTCCATGGTATCAAATGAAATCATACACAATGCTGACAAAACATTGAACTGGTATTTTATGTCCAGCTAGCAGTGCTTTGCAGATCTTTATTTGTCCATTAACTATGAAAATATGAATACCATTTATAATTATGCAAAAATCTCAAACACTGAGTGACATTTACAAAACTGCTATACAGGAAAATGGAAACCACATCTGCATGAACAGAACTCACACTGATAGTTGATGTCTATGTCCTATGGTTACAGAGATATTAATACTTGTTTGCATAACTATAATAATTACAGTTAATATCAAATTACTCACTTAGTCTAAAACTGCCATTATGTTTGGTTGACATTAGTACCACTATTGAGAAGAAGAATGTATGCTAAATATTTTTCAAATTTTAACTTTTACTCATGGTTGGTGTGATTTGATCATGAGGACAAAGCCCGAGTTATTAAAGCCAACTCTGAGTAAATCCTGATATACTCACACCCACTCATGGATTATTGCTATTATGCAATTAAATTATTTAGGAAAGAAATTGCTTAGCTTTCTTAAATAATGTATTTGTATACCAGTGCAGTAGTGTTCCTCCACATTGTGTTCTGTTCTTCCTTGTTTTCTGATGTAGAGAGAATGTATGGGAGTTACACTCCCACATTTACATGGTACATCAGTGCAGTTCAAAAGAAAATGCAGAAATGGATAAAAGAGACTCTCTGTTGCTGTTTTTTTTTTTTGGTTGTTGAAGAGAAGCAATGGAGAAAAGAGTATCTCCATTGCTGTTTATTAATGTGCATTTTCTGAAGGACATGAAAGATAAATAAAAAACAAAACTTAGAACTGCCTGGTACAAAAAAAAAAGTCAATAACCAAGTGGCTGATCCCAGCACAGATGTACAAATAGAGCACCTGGTTGCATGTGGTAAACAAACCAATAAACATTTATTATGAAAACACTCTATACAATACAATGCACATAATGGTTAAGCACATTCAACCCTACCAATACTTGGGACTTCCTCACAACCATAAAACTCATTTGTGCTCTCCTATCTGTATTCAAAACTCCATGCTATTCTCATGACATTCATCTACTTGTCTCATTGGTAAAAATTCTCGGCATCTGTACAAAAAACAAAACTAATCTCTCCCTCTCTCTTTATATATATATATATATATATATATATATATATATATATATATATATATACATATATATATATATATATAAAATAAAATGTGACCTTGTTAAAGTCTAACTAAAAATACATATAAAATTTAGTTGCACCTCAACCAACTGTCCTTTTAAAGCTTGAGTGCTCTTATTCATAATATACTAGAAATGGAACTACTATCATTCAAACCAGGCAGATTAGTGGCATTAGTTCTCACCTGTCAAATAAGCCCTCTCTTCTCAAGCAATTTTCTCAGTCACCCCATCCCCCCATGTTCAGGAATTACTATTTGGTCAAGTACTAGGAATAAAAACTGTTTCCACCCAGTGCATACCGAGTGCTTTACAAGTCCACCTTTACCATCTTATTTCATCTATGCTGTAAACATGCTGATAAATTCTTTTCTTCACTGTTTTTTTCAGTCTTGCTTATGTGAAAAACATTGCATACATCGTACCTATTTATTTATTTTACATTTGTTTACCGGGAAAGCCCAACTGGACAGGTTGCACTTTTTCAGTGGAGGCCTGGGGAGAAATGCTGCTCCACATGAATACATATATAAAATATACAAGCTACATGAATACATAGAAACAGTACATGTATACATACCAAAATGGATGGCTATGCAGTATGATGCAGAGCATATAGTAGAGTAGACTATTACATTGAGACAGTACAGCACGTTTCCAGTTTCTATAGATGTATACATCATTTCCTTAATAGTAAATATTGCTAGAGCTCTACATGAGAGATTAGGGAAGCAGCAGTAGTAAACAGATAGAGTACAAGTATACTTACAAAAAAGTGGATGCTTTTGCAATATAGAGCAATATAGAGCATGTTGTAGAGCAGAATATTACACTGAGACAGTAGAGGATTTTTACAGTTAGCAGAAGTTTATACATCATTCACTTTACAGTGAAGTTTGCTACTGTTCAAACTAATGTTGAACATCAGTTAAAAACAATCGGGTTCAAAGGGTTTACAGCAGTTGTGTAGGGAGGGTAGTATTTAAAGAAAGTTATTTTTTAACCTGGGTTATTACAAGAGCATATCCATGTATTAGACAGATGGGTTTTAAGGAACATTTTGAATTTGATACTGCTCGTGGCGTTTATATTGAGGGGCAGAGAGTTCCAGAGTTTAGCTATATAGTTAGTAGATGGATTCTCCTGCAGTGTTGTTAGCCGAAGAGAGCTTTAATAGAGACTTGTTTGTGGAATGAAGGACTTGATTAGTTGAGTAGGGCTGGAGAATATTGTGAAGGCTGGGGTGACTTCCAGATGATAGAATAATTGATGGGCTGTTGTCAGTTGGTTGTAGGCTAGGAGGTTAGGAGGTTCAAACTAACTGAGTTGTCTTAATGCCAGGCAATAACAAGACTTATACGTAGATTGTGTGGCAAACTTTGCAATTTTATTGTAACAGGTGTCAAGTTTAGTTATTTCTGATTTCCTTAGATTGTTAAGAATGGGGGGATGCATAGAGGAGGGTAGAGACAAAGTGAGTTCTAGCAATTGTGGCTTTTGTGTCACTTATTAGAAATTGTTTATTCTGATAGAGAAGGATGAGGTTTTTGCGGACTTTCTTCATTAACTGGTCTATGTGACTGTCGAATCTCAAGTGACTAGCAATGATCATACCGAGTAGTTTAGTGTTCGATTCTAGAGTAATATTTGTATTATCTGCTGATGAGATCTTGAAGGATGGGGATGAGTCAGGCATTCTTGTGGGGAAAAAAGCATGAGCATAGTTTTATTGGGGTTAAGAATGAGCTAGCATTAGTTAGCTAAGATTCAATAGCAGAGAATGACTGCTGGGTATTTATTTGAAGTTCTTGTAGTGTGGGGTCAGCACATATAAGTGTAAAGTCATCTGCATACTGGACAGGGATGCATGTAGAGTAGAAGTATGGAGATTGTTAGTAAAAAGGGTGAAGAAGAGAGGACCCAGGATAGAGCCCTGTGTACTCCAAGAGTGATTGGTAGAAGTGGAGAAAAACTATGTTGCCATTTTACTGCCTGCTGACGTCCAGTCAGATAATCTTGAGATGATGTAAGTGATGACTGGCTAAGTTTTAGATCAGAAAGGGCTGTGATGAGTTCACTATGAGAGACAGTATCAAAAGCTTTGGTTAAGTCAAGAAAGACAGAGGATAAAAATTTGCTGTCATTTCTATGCTGACTAATGGTATTAGTGAAGGACATCAGGGCAGTAGTAGTACAATGGTTTGGTCAGAATTCATGCTAAGTTTTAGACAGGAGACTGTTGGTTAAGAGACAGTTTAGTAATTGGGAGTGAATGCATATCTCTAATATTTTGGACAAGGGTGATAAGATTGCAATAGGATGGTAGTTGGACATTTCAGTTGATATTCCCCCTTTATGCAATGGGATGATGTGTGATATTTTCCAAACTGCTGTCACCTTTTGTTCTGAGATGGATCTCTTAATGAGGATGGATATGGGATAAGAGATGGCCTCAGCAGAGATTTTGAGATATTCCGCAGGCAGCTGATCGGCTGCAAGGCTTGTAGTTTTGAGTTATTTTCAGATTTTTTTATAATATTTGTGGGGACAGGTTGGAAGGAAAAGGTTTAACTGTCTAGGTTGGGAGTTGCAAGAGCTAGGGGAGGGGTAGAGCTGTTGTTATTTGAAAGGGCTAAGATAGACTCTGTAAAATATTTATTGAATTAGCAAGATAAACAACTCTGGCTGTATTACAATTAAAACATCCCTTGCTCCTCCACACATTAATTTCAGATATTAGTGCCTCCTTTTCATATATATCAATAAAGTGACATTGGGCACAACACCCACATCTTCTAGTGCCTACAATCTCCCGATGTTCTTGACTTAAGAGGCATTCAAGGCAATTGTTTATATTTGCCTTTCTTTTATATACAACATTTGGACATCTTCCAAATAAATTCGTAGGGGCTCCTAAATAATCAAATATTTTCCTATGTTTACTAATAATATCTCTAATAACTTAATAACTTTACTATCGGTTGTATAATGTAATAGTAGGGCATGAGATATTTTTTATCATTAATGGCACCATTCTTACTATTGTTTGTGTCATGTTTTAAATGAGTGAGACCCACTTAAATAATAAGCCCATACACAGTGTTCCTCAATTTTATTACATCTTGCTTTAATCCAGTTACAAGGGCATTTGCTTTCTACTACCATGTCTTACAACTTAATACATTATAAAAATATTATCGTTCTGTGTTTTATCCTAGACAGTGTTCTGAGGCAATTAGAAAACTGAGCTAGGCTTCTTCATTGTCTCCTTGACAACATGCCTGGTGACCACCTATGCACCTAATAAACTTGTTTAACAATTTGTTCAACAGCAATACACATTCAATTTTCATCAAAACAAACACATATACACACACACAATGTCCATTTTCCAATTGCAACAGTATGCCCCAAGACAGGCACTGTAGGGAAATTCTGCAACTTCCAAAGGTATAGAGGTCTCTTCCCTGCAATGTTGGGCTCAAAACACTCCAGATGTATACACACACACACACACACACACACACACACACACACACACAACACATCTATATTTAGCAATCTATATAAATTTGTGTGTGTGTGGGTGTGTGTGTATGTGTGTGTGTGTGTGTGTGTGTGTGTGTGTGTGTGTGTGTGTGTGTGTGTTCATGCAGACACAGGTTTAAACTTAGTTGTATTTGATTTCTACTTCTAACTGATTTAGTGCACATAACATAGTCATCTATCTGTGTGTGTGTGTGTGTGTGTGTGTGTGTGTGTGTGTGTGTGTGTGTGTACTGTGATAGGACGACTGTATAAGTCCAGAGTGTTTACTGTACATGTGGATTCTCTTTTGTGTGTGTGTGTGTGTGTGTGTGTGTGTGTGTGTGTGTGTGTGTGTGTGTGTGTGTGTGTCCGTGCTGCATCTAACCACCAGCTACTGGGTAACCTTCCCAATATCTACAACTTCTACTGCTGATATAACACCCATGGTAAAGCCATCTCACTAGCAAAGTGAGAAGAGGATTAGAGGAGACTATTCTGATGAGATGCAAACATCCACTGCTTGAACTACGCCCCTGGGAGGGCTGTCTTTGCAGTGGGGGAAAGAGAGATGGAAACAATTCTAATGGGAGTGGGAGGTAGAGTGTCATCCTGCTGCTCACACATGCAGGCTTTTTGACAGCCTTAAACAATTCTTAACATGCTCACATAGATAAGGAATACAGTAACTCTACAAGGTGCATGCTCCCTACGTGATGTCATGTTCATAGGTTCTTACTAGGCTTATTTTTAATTTTTTTTTAATTTACCATTTGTTAACTGGGAAAGACAACTAGGACAGAGCCTATTTTCAGCAGAGGCCTGGGGATAAATGATCCAGACGCATGTCTTTGGATTGTGGGAGGAAACCAGAGTACCCAGAGGAAACCCACACAAATGCAGGGAGAACATGCAAACTCCACACAAAAGGCACCCCAGCTGAGAAGTGAACCAGAGAACCTCTTGCTGTGAGGTAACAACATTAATCGCTGCACCACTGTGCCACTTACATCCACTTATAGCCAAGGAGACCCCTGAAAAGCTCAGCCATATCACCCAGTACTGGTGGACAATGTAGAATGACCCTCATTGTACACACTTTCCTCATATCTCCAATGAAAATTTGGGATCACTCACCCAATCACTGAGATGTAATGTTTTTAAATATTTTTAGGGAAGTGTTCTGCTCAGTAGGCAAGGGCAGCCTATTCCAGAAACATGGGATATGCTGTGTTAGGTATCTGATGTGGTAGTATAGATTTAGGTCTCTAGAGTGGATATTTGCTTTATCACTAGCTCTGTTTAGGTGGAAAGAGTTCAAAGTGCCCTACATCATTCACTGCACAGAAGACTAAGCAAAGATTACAAGAGTCTGTCAACAATGAGTACAGGCACACGACTTTAATTCTATCATAGTACCTAAGAATACTGAGACCTCAGATCTTTTTGGTGAGGAAATGTTGAGGTTTCTCAAGCTGGTTTAAGTACTTAGCAATGCAAACATATGCATATACTTATACATACTGAATGATGGGCCTGATAAGGGATGAATAAAGTGGGACTACAACTTCTTTGGGCTTTGCTTTTGAGGTGAATTTCTTGTCGTCTTTGACTTGAACACATAATAATATGGTTATGATTCAAATAAGTGTTTTCCCAGTCATTACCCTCATTATTAAACCAGACTGTAATAGGCATACTTTGCTGGCATTTGAGCCCACAATGTGAGCAGATATCCCTAGAATCCCAATATCCACTCTAAGCCTCTTGAACATTCCCAATTAGTCAGTATTTAAGAGCAAATCATTCTTACTTACATATGCAATGTTCCTCTACTATTTTAAATCCTGAAGCACAGAATTCATGTATTTAACTTCCACACAAATAACATCTCTTACCTCTTAAGCTTGATTTAGTCCAAGATAGTTTTTGGAATGCCTGAGTATCCTAGATAGGGAAAATAATGATGGATCCAGCAAAAAAAAAAACAAAACACTCCACAACAAGCTGTTGTTAGACTTTGAGCCTAGGTGCCATTAAAAAATAAAAAGAAAATCAGTGCAGCTACAGTTGTCCCCATACCAGACATGCCGTGTTCCAGCTACCATACACCTACTAGTAAGCTAGTTCGACATTTTTTTACACAATCACTAGTAAATTCTTTGATATCCTTAACTGATCCAGAAAATGGTAGCTCAAGCACGTAATCTCATAGACCAGCTTAACAAACAAAATATCAATAATCTAAAGTAGCTGAAAAAGGAGAACATGGTGATACAAATGATCTAGTTTTAATAGCACTAAGTTAAAGATATGAAAATTTTGCAAACTTTCACATAAAATGATTTTTTTTCAAGTTGGATAAAACCAAAGAATTCAGTAAAAAAACATTTGTATAACCACTCTAGATAACAAGATCAAATCACATCAATCAAAAATTTACAGGAAAAGTCACCTTCTAGTATGCAGCTTTAGTAAAAGCTTAATACTAAGGCTACCATGTAAGCCTAGATGTTGATCAGCTCTAAAAACTGAAATCCATTTATATTCAGCATTTTCCATCTAAGTGGATATATCACCACCTCTTATACTATAATGTATTACCTCAAGTACTGAAAATCTAAATAAATATTTTCTCCTTTATCAATGGCATGTTTATACAGTGCATTAGAGGGTATTTTACATTTATATCAGACAAATGTTCACCAATACATTCTTTTAATTTCCTATTAAATGTACTCATATAAAACATATTCCATGTTTGATGTATAGTGATATACACTGTATTTTTCATGTCACAATTAGCAGAGGTTTGTAAATAATAGCTACTTAATGTATTTGGATGCACAGAGGAGTCATTTCTATAAATACACTGACAAAGGTTACAATTATATCATGGTCTAGTATCATTCCCTTTTATATTTTTAATATGTTGTTTAAAATTATTCTCTTTATAGCATAGTGTCTGTTTTAAATGTTTACCCCTTCTATATGTAAATTTAAGGTTGTCAGCTAATTTATCCCTATGACCATCTATATTTTTAAAATATGTGAATTATGTTTTAATTATATATCAATAGCTTCTGTTTGTTGATTATAACTCTGTACTACTCTTATGTTAATCACAGAATTACTCTCACTTTAATTCTTCTGAAACATAATAATACTACTATTATTTGTGCCATGCGAAATATTAAAAATTGATTTAGCAACACTATCACATTGTGGTGTGACTAATTCTGTCATGATATTTATATTATGAATATTATAACCCCTTGCTTCAAAATCTAAACATTTTATTAATTTTCTCCTTGAAGGCATCAATCTTAGCATTTAATCTAGAACATCTATACATCTGACTTTTCATTATATTCTGAGATAAAAATGGTGAACACATACCTTATTTGTATATATATATATATATATATATATATATATATATATATATATATATATATTCTTTTTGAAAGGCTTCTTATATAAAAGTTGTTATATCACTATTTCTTCCCTACTAACTTCTATGTCCAAAAAAATAAATATTCTTCATGGACACATTTTTCTTAAAATTCTAAAAAAATAGTTGTGGAAGTTAAATATCCCAAAAATTCCATCCAAAGTTTTATCTTATTGTAAGAACCAACCATTGTACTTGAATTGCCTTCCAGTAAGTTTTTAATACTTTACCCTTTACTAAATACAAAACATGGTACCTCCCCTCACACGATAGCTTACTGGGTGATTTGACTATACTTCCACAACAACTGCCAAGAAATGTATGAGAAACTGGACTTGCTAGTTCTCAATGTTTACAGGTCCTGGTTAGGGACACTAATGTCAACGTAATTCAGATACACTTGGATGTCACCAACAGTATGGTAGGTTCAGTTTCAAACACTGAACACGCTTCCCACAAGCAATCAGAGGATTCTGATGCAGTAAGCAAAGAGCAGTTATGTGATCACTTTTGGGTGGTCACTGATATGACCTGCTGTGGGAAGCATTATTCATCTTTTGTTATATATTTTTCCTTTATGATATCTCCCCATCGCTTTGCTACTGGCACCAAATCAGTCCATTCATTTTCCCTATGATACATATGAGAATAAACATGTCAGTGTTTTTTTTTCAGTCAAAATGTAATAAATACATGAGATATACTTATGGCTCAAAAAACCTGTATCAGGTATGTGATTTAATCTGCAATGTGTGGGTTTCTCTCCCAGCTTCTGGAAGGTGACTCAGCAAATGGTAGTGTCATAAAGAAGTTCAATCAGTATGCAAGGCAATGACAGAAAGATAAAGAAAATAGTCTGCAGATGCCATTCATAATCGATACCAGAAACAATCTGCTCACCATTCCACTGGATATCAAGGTTAAATATTACAGGAGTATTTCATGAAGCTTCTGAATGAAGAAAAATCCAACAGAAGCTGTACTGTAGCATCTGTGGCATACAATGAAAGAGGAAGGTGAACATGCCCTAGAAGAAACATGAAATGCAACAAGCCAGGAAAAGTAGCAGACACAAATGAAGAAGTAGCAGAAATAATGAAGTTGTGTGCATTAGGAGAGAAGTGGCCTCTGAAGGCACTCATCATGGTATGGAGAGGAAGACATATCCCCTAATGACCGGAGAATAAGCATGCTAGGGCTAGTATACAGAACAAAGTAGATATTTACAAGTGCAGAGGTATCAAACTCCTGCTACTCCACATGAAAATGTTGGAGGATGACTGATAAATGAACATGCAGACTAGTAGAAAGTAAGATGAGAGATGAGCAGTTTGGGTTCACATCAGGATGCTTAGCCAATGTTTGCAGAGACAGTGAAGAAGAAGTTGGAAATGAGGAAAAAGTCCAGTTGGACATTCCTAGACATGGAGAAAACATATGTCAAGGTTTTGAGAAAGCAGATTTGTACAAAGTTCTAATGGTTCAATGTCCAGGAAGTTTTGGTAGAATTAGTACAGGCTATGTACAAGGACACGATGACAAGTATGAACAGTGAAAAGTTTTTTTTTTTTTTGAAGGGAATCAGAGGAACATTATTCATTAACAGTTGTGATACCAACAACTGTTCACTAATGGTCGTTGATGTGAATGGGTTACTGTTGAAGTAGCAGACACTAGGCAGTATGTCTTGCAAAGACATCATGATGAATACTTGTTACAGCACAACAGCACTCCAGTTGTCTTTTGTTCTTGTTTGCAGAAATTATTTCATAACTTACACTTCCATACTTGTCATAGACAGCTACTGTTATGTAATGCTGTATCAGTACAATCAATTGCAACATGCTGGCATCAATTAAAGCAAGATGCATTTCTGTATCTGGTAGGTTAGAGGAAGAGGTATATACAGAGTACAATAGATGCACAGGGATGGTGTTATACTTCTGACGCACTCCGGTGCTGATTTGATAACTCAGTCATCCCTCTTTTCACAATGAGCCTTAAAGCATCATACCATTTGCAAACAGAGAATGAATGATAAACACATGATGAGGCTTGACAACTGCTCATAGCCATAAGCTTCTACAGTAAATGTTAAGGTAACCTGTGATTACTGAATCTAACTTGCTTTGAGGAAAAGGAAGAGGGTTTGTTATAATTTCATCCTGCACAACATTGTGAAACTTCTGTATGGGAAAAAATGGGACTGCTGGGAATGACACTAATAGAAGCAGGGATCAGAAAAAAACAGACTAAAGAACATGGATAGTGGCTAAGAAAAACTATGAAGGAATGAGGCAGTAACCAGACAGAACTTAGAAAGTTGGCTATGGTGAACAAGTACTGCTAAGTGTTGGTATATTTGGTGCCTGACTGTGAAGTCTTAGAAAAGTGTGCAGCAGGTTATTTTGCATCATGACTGAGGAAAAACAAAATCATTTATTTAAAAGACAAAGGTGTGTGATAATACTGACTCTCGAAAATATTAGATTTTTTTCAAATGTGAAAGGGAACACAGGAGTCATTCAAAAGGTAAGCATATACTGAAATCTATGAATTCTGGAGCTTACATGCATCTAGCAATACTGTACACAGACATAACAGTAACAATGGTCATCACAAACATTATATTCCCCTCATAAAAGAAAGGTACAGAAAGAAAAAAATAATGCTTCAGTTGATCTAGCATGCACTTAGCACAAACAGAATAAAATACAGCTTACAGAAGTACTCTTCAGTAAATATGTCCATGTGTGCTGACCTTGGAATCAGCATACCCTACATTTTTGCATGCCAGCATGGAACACCAATGAACCACAGAATACAGCTGTTTCAATATCTGGGGTTCCATGTATATACAGTTATCCAAATACATTACAAGCTCTCCCAAACAAAGAATATTGACTGTGTTTATTGTTTTGTGCCAAGATTTTCTACTCTGGTATTTGTTTACAACTCTCTGTGAATGAAGGGAACATATTCCACTTTTAAAAATGTGGCTTAAATATTGGTCACTCCAAAAAACAAATTTCTCCATATTGCACAAAACTGTTTTTCTGCTACAGTAAGGATTACTTCTTCACTTGTCTTCTGTTACATCATAGATGAATGTGATGCTATGGACATTCATTTCTCAAGCATAAAACAGTCATTACAGGCTAACACTGAAAACACGGTATGAAAATGTTACAGGATGACACCTTTATCCATATAAATTTAATTCCATGAAAGCACGCTTTTGGCAATAAGAGCTTTCAAAGATCAAATATTACACCTGTAGCCCTGCAGCTCTCACCAGATAATGTTCCTTCTGATGTTCTGGGAAGTAACTGATATATTATCTTTCCCTTTGCAGAAGAGTGATATATGCATCAGTCACTGAATTGACTTTTCAGTAAAAATGTTGACATAAATTCCACTCTCATACAATTTACTAATACTGCACCAAAAAGAATTCTATCTTTTTGGAGCAGTGTTTGATAGCAGCAAAAGAAAATAAAACACCTTGCATATGTGATTCTGCTCCACCATCCAATTTCATTTTCAGTTTAGAATTTTAAGTATAAACTACAGAAAACAACCTATAAATGAATTCTAGTGTGAAATGAAAATAACTTTCATATTTCAAAAGTGATGCTTGTAGACATGAAATTACTGTATTACAGGTCATGCAGACTTTTATATATCAAAAATTAGTCTTACTCTGAAAGCATGTGGACAGCTACAAAGTATAAGTTTTTCTGTATACTCAGGTTTATTAATGACATTTGTATGTACATTTTGTGTGGACACACCTCCTTTCCCACACTGTAACAGCTTTTGCTCAGCATAGGTAATCTGAAGGTTTAAAACAGCAAGATCATAGCCAGAGAGGAGACTAAAAGTGACATGTCCAACAGCCATAGACCAATAACGAATTGACTAAGGAGACAGGCATTGAAGCAAGCACTTATTGATAAAAGTCTAACAAAATTAATAACTAGACATTTTGACTGACTGTCTTGCCATTGCCATCTGCGAAGTTATTACTCCCAGTAATATTTGTTTAGAATCTGTAATTAATGTCTTCTGCAATATGCATGGGAATGCGGAGAAAGAACACTTACATTTAATCTATTCCAGTATTTCCCCTCCCTTGCTGCTAAAATGACACTAATTACAGAAACATAAAATTAATCTACACTATAAGTGTGTAACTCTCATGAATAATGATGCAGGGTTCCATTTTCTTAACAGTCTCAGGACTGACTCATATCCTAACAGACTTAATGGATGTTAAAGACATTTCCAATAATTAGAGTAGGCTCACATGTTGTGACATACTGTAAAATTACTAAATAGCTGCACCATATTACAGACTGGTACAGCCCTTATTAGAACAAGATGACTAACAAAAAGGCTCACAACTGAAGAGATGCACAAAAAGTGTTAAGAAGTGCTACAGCCTACTGGGTCAGCGCAAGACAATTCATTTTCTGCATTATTTTATTTGCTTTATAAGCTTTTAATCTGTAAGAGTTTATGTTTATTTTGTGGAAAAAGCAAATTTCTTAAAAGAATCAAAAAGACAGTGGATAAGACCCACTAAGTATATTTGCTGAGGGAGAATGGAAAAGCAGGAAGAAACATACTTGTTCGTATACAGGAAAAAGCAGCCTGATATGATGGTCTTTTCCAGCTATTTTCCATGGGAATCAATTGCAGAGATACTTAATCTGCATAGCGAAGATGAGAGGATCATTCACTGGTCATAGGTTTGGAAATTCTACAGTACAACTTTCTTAATCTCAGCTTTTCTTCAAAAAAGCTATTTCTCTGTTCAGTGATGTAATTTTCTCCGGGATTTAACCGAATAAATAGTTTTTCAACTTAATGAAGCAAATCAACAATGAAGGAAAGAGCATAAAAAGGAGTATGCTAGCACAGCAGAAAAAAAACAGTATTTCACAATGGCACCAAGATTTTGAAAATTATGATAAAATTTGCTATAGCGTCAAAGTAGTAGCAATAAACCAGTTTACCCTAAAAATCAATACTAAAGCATCATTCCCTTATCAGACATTCAACTCACAGTAGTACAAGTCATAAACCTAAAGAAAATTTAAGTGAAATTTAGAAGCAACAGGAAACTGCCAAAGTTGCTGTACATATCAAGAGTATTTGCAGAAAGCAAGCTCTCCATACCCCTGATTTGGAGGGGGGGGGGGGGGTTCAAACTTAGTCTAGATTTCTCCATAACCACTTACATTTTTGAAATTATAGGAATCTTATTTACTGTCCTCAAACATGCATGTTTATTTTCCAAATAATGTGCAGACTTCACAATTAGATTTTGATATTTAGTTAAATAGCACTGAAAATACAAGGCTTTAAAATCAATTGTACTTCTTCTGTAGAACACTGCAAAATATAATGTCTTTCTCAACTTATATTAATAAAATGCAGGTCTTTAAGGGCACATAGAGAGGACCAAAGCATTTTTAAAAGGTTATCATGCAATCTTGTTGACCATCCCTATTCCAATACTCTGTGATGTATTTATTAACTTACTTCTACAACTGACAACTAATTAAAAAATACCAGGATTGCAATTGCTCTGCACAACTTTTCTAACTTCAGCATGATAAGTTAGAGTATGGAAATCTTTTTCCTTTCTGAGCAGCAACAAGGCAATTTTTTTTTTTTTTTGTTACAGCTGTTCTAAAACAACTACATGCTATCTATAGTAACTATTCATTATCTAAAATACAAAGCACACTTGATTACTATAAAATCACTGAACTATTGACTCTAACTTTTGAAACTGAAAAGGAAGCATTTACAAGTCAGTTTGCTACTATTTATAGCAGCGCTTAGCAAAAGGCTTACTTGTGTCAGTCTATAAACAGCTAAAATGTCCCAATGTGATATTAAAGAAAGAATGCATATACAGACATAGCTAACATTAGCATAGCTGTAAATAACAAATATTTGTTTACATCATAGTCTTTGACAAGGTTCAGTCCTTTAGAGTTATTATATGGTTAACACCTTCACAGACTGTTAGACATTGCCAGAGAAACGTGGGAAGAAAAGACAACCCTTTTTAAAAGTGCCAACAAACACTACAGCAACTTAAAAGAAAGGCTGAAAGTGATGAGTCATACAGACTAGGAACCGTGCTACGTCAAGAGGTGTACAACAGAAATAATAAGATCAGGGAGTTTCAAAATGAAGAAAGAACAGTTGTGTAAGTAAACTTACAGTAATAGTAGCTGTTTGAATGATCACTGCTGCAGTAGCTTTAGCTATATGGGTTATATCCTGCAAGATGTAACAACTGGCCAGCTTCCAAAGCATAAGGGCATATTCCTTATTCCCAGACTGTTATCAGCTTGAGCAGAACTGCAAAAAAACAATGGTTTGGTGCCAAGACCTTCAGAGCTTTCATGCCAACTGAGAGAGGAGTGTCAGAGCCGTGAAACAGGCAAATGCTGTGGAAAGAAAAATGAAAGTTCTCACCCTGGCAATAAAAACACATGGAAATTAAGAGAATGAAGGGAAGGCGCGACTACAACAGCAATGATCATTTTAACATCTATTGTCATGGTACATTTACTTATACAACTATACTATGCTCATCATTTGATCACTGCTGCAGTAGCCTTAGCTACATGGATAGAGTGCAATAGCTTATAATGACTGGGAGGAGGAAGAAGGGTGAGGATCCAGGAGCCTCTGGAGAATGATCCCAGTAAGGCCTGATATAAACCTGGAGAAGGCATCTAGTTGTAGTGCTTTGCAAAAGTATGCACAGAAGACCAGGTCACTGGTTCTAGAGTACTTCTAGTTTCCACCCCTTTTCAAAAAGCCACAGTTGTAGCTAAGGCCCTAGTTGTGTGAACCTTCATCCTGCTGGAATTGCCTTGTTTTGGTGGATACAACAAAAATTTATAGATGGAGACAGCAATTTGGAGAAAGTCTGCTTTCAATCAGGTTATCTTTTTTTCTTACCTTCACAGGAAATGAATAACTGATCAGAATTTCTGAAAGTTCTGTCATAATACCAATGCTGTCTGTGGACATTCAAAATATGGAGGATTTTTTCTCCTTCATTATTGGTTCTGGAAAGAAACCAGGGAGATGGATAGTTTTGATCAAAGTAAACTTGGATACCACTTTAGGCATAAATGAAGGATTAGTTCTCAAAGTTACCCTGTCTTTGTTGAAAATGAGATCAGGTTGACCCAGAATAAGAGCTTGCAACATAGACACTGTTCTTGTAGAAGTCAGAGCAGTCAGCATAACTATTTCCATATTAAGAACCTCAAATAAGCCTGATGTGCTGGTTCAAATGGAGCAAGAGTTAATTTTTCCAAAACAAAATTAAGATCCCTAGGAGGAGACACCTGCTTTATAGGAGGCATGGTATATAATAAGAAGTTATGTTCTTACCATAACGTTCCATGTTAGTTGTCTTCTTCTCGCCTTCTTTCTTGCTGGATGGGTTCAGAGCCGATCATCGGCCTATACTATAGCTCGAGAGCTATTTTTACCGGCTCGAGGTAGCCCTATATCCCACAATACCATGCGCTAACTCCCCAGATCTCGTTGGCAGCTAACACATAGTATAAAATTATTATTATCCTTATTTCCAAGTACGGACTCCCTGCTGGTAACACTAACGATACGGGGAAACCGTAAAGTAATGTATCACATGAAATAGAAGGACTCAGAGACCTTCAAGTCTGTCCAGGCTAGGGGGCAGGAGGGAGGGACGCAAGAAAGAAGGCAAGAAGAAGACAACTAACATGGAACATTATGGTAAGAACATAACTTCTTAATGTTAAGTTGTCATTCTCGCCTTCATTCTTGCTGGATGGGACAGCATCCCTAGCACCTTGGTCCTGGGTGGCTCAACGGAACAGACTCCTGAGTATGGTGGAACCAAAGTCAGCTCTATTTCTGGAGGCTATATCAAGTTTGTAATGGGCAATAAAGGTATGTTGAGAAGCCCATGTAGCTGCTGCACATATGGCATCTAATGGTAACCTTGCTTGAAAGGCTGTTGATGTTGATAGTGCCCTAGTTGAATGAGCCTTAGGCCTAGACGGGAGTTGCCTGTGTCTCAACTCATAGACAAAGGTAATAATGGATGTCAACCATCTGGAAAGAGTAACCTTTGATACTGGAAGCCCTTTCTTCCCATCAGCATAAGAGAGAAAGAGCTGATTTGACTTTCTGAGTTGTTTTGTCCTGTCTAGATAATACCGTAGTAGTCTGGGAAGAAGATAGGCAAGTCAATAGAGTGGTTTAGATTTGCTTCAGAGGAAACTTTCGGTAGGAAGGAAGGGTTTGTTCTGAGAGTTACCCTGTCTTTATGAAAGACCAAATAAGGGGGACGGACAGACAAGGCTTGGAGTTCCGATACCCTTCTGGCAGATGTTATGGCTACTAAAAACAGAGTTTTCCAAGAAAGAAGCTTGAGGGAGCAAGAGGCTGCGGGTTCAAAGGGAGGCAGAATCAATCACGTTAGAACCAAATTTAAATCCCATTGTGGAGGCGGATCCTTAACGGGAGGTCTAAGCAAGAAGATGCCCTTGAGGAAGGCTTTACAGAGTTTGTGGGGCATAATATTTGCTTCTGAAAGCCCCACATGAAAATTAGCAATGGCCGCTAATTGTACTCTGATAGTGGCTGACGATGACCCTGAATGAAAAAGCTCCGCCAGAAAGTCTAGAACCTTATGAATTGGTGCATGGAAAGGATCTAAGGACCTAGTTTGTGCCCAGAGTGAAAAACGCTTCCATTTACTCGCATAAGTCTTCCTAGTATTGGACTTATGGGAAGCAAGAATGATATCACGGACAGGAAGAGAAATAAGGGGAAGCCTGGCTATGGCTGGAAGTGGAGCAACCAAGCTGTGAGGTTGAGGGAATGAAGAGACTGATGCAGCTTGCCCGTTATATGGGTCAACAGATCCGGAAGGGGTTCCAGATGCCAAGGCTGTTCCAGTAGATAACTGTGCAGGAACGTAAACCATACTTGTCGAGGCCAATACGGAGCAATGAGGATCATTTTGGATTTCAATGCGGTTGCTTTCTGAATTAATTGCGGAATCAACGGTAAGGGGGGAAAGGCATATAGAAGACCCCGGGGCCAATCGTGAACAAGAGCGTCTCTGGGGGGATGGCCTGGTAGAGGGAAGAGTGTGAAGAAGTCGAGGCACTTGCTGTTTTGAGGGGTTGCGAAAAGATCGCAGCAAGGCTGGCCCCACTTCTGAAATATTCTGTCTGCTACCGCTTGATTTAGAGACCACTCGTGAGGCATGAGGATTGTTCTGCTCAATCTGTCCGCTATGACGTTGGACTTCCCGGGGATGTGCATTGCTATCAGAAACCGTTGAGAGGAAATCACCCATTGCCAAAGTCTGAGTGCTTCTCGACATAGGGGGTAGGACTTTGTTCCGCCCTGCTTGTTTATGTACCACACCACAGACATATTGTCCGTTTGAATTGCTATAGTCCCTGTGGGAAGAGAGTCCTGAAGGGCTTGCAACGATAAAAGCACCGCTCTCATCTCCAGGACATTTATGTGCAGGTGGCATTCTAACTGTTGCCATGTGCCCTGGACAGTCCTGCCCTGATAGTGCCCCCCCCACCCGATCAGGGAGGCATCCGTTGTCACCGTGGCAACTGGGGGGGGGGGGAGAACAAAGGGTCTGCCCTGAAGGAGCTGAGGGGAAACCATCCACCAGGAAAGGTGTTTCTTGCATGATGGGGTTATCAAGATGTTGTGAGTCATTGGGAGCTGTTGAAAGGACCACTGAGAAAACAGCATCCACTGAAGGATTCTCATGTGGAAGCAGGCTAATGGGAGGAGAAGGATCGCCGCTGCCATGAGGCCTAACATTTTCAGCACTAACTTGACTTGAACTCTGTTGGACTGAAACAGAAACTGAACATTCCGCCGTATGTCTGTCACTCTCTGAGGTGGTAATGTTGCAGACATTTCTGTGGTGTTTAACACGGCGCCTATGAAGTTTATACACTGACAAGGCGACAAGGAGGATTTTGCAAAATTTATAGAAATACCTAGATTGTTGCAAAGTTGAATAGTGTAATCCTTGGCCATTATAAGATGCTGCTTGGTGGTAGTGGAAATGAGCCAGTCGTCTAAATATGGAAACACCTGGAATCCTTTTTGTCTCAGGTGAGCCATGACCACTGCCAAGCATTTGGTGAACACCCGGGGGGCTGTGGTGAGACCAAAGGGCAGGGTTCTGAATTGATAATGACTGGCTCCCAGCCGGAAGCGGAGAAACCTCCTGAAGCGCCTGTGTATCTTTATATGATAGGACGCGTCCTGGAGGTCTAACGAGCACATCCAGTTGTCTCTGCCCAAAAAGGGTAGAATGGACTGCAGTGTTACCATCCGAAACTTTGTCTTTTGTACAGAGTTGTTCAATCTGCTGAGGTCCAAAATGGGTCTCCAGTCTCCTGTCTTTTTTGGTACCAAAAAGAATCTGGAGTAGATTCCGGATCCTAGCTGATCTGCTGGGACTGCCTGTATGACTCTTTTTTTAACAGTTTTTTTATTTCTAGCTGTGCCTGACCCCTTTGTCTGGGTGGTACATCTGGTAGGGGTCTTGGCGGTTGGACCGGAGGGGAAATGAAGGGAATTTTGTAACCCTCGGATATGATCGACTGTACCCATTTGTCTTGGGAGAGGGATTGCCAGGCTTCCGGGTACAGAGATAATCTTCCCCCGACTGCCTCCGAAGGCGGACAGTCGGGCAGCTTCTCAGGGATGCTGAAAGGGTTGGTCAGGGAAGGATTCCCTGGAACCCTGGTTCTGTGGACCCCCTCTGCCCCTGGGGCGGCGTCTGTTATTGTTCCCCCCTCTGTCTCTGGGGAGAAATCCACCACGTGTGGCAGGCGCAACTCCCTGTGGTTTGCGGAACCTCATCTTTCCACCCTTCTGGCCCTTAGAATAAGGTCTAGAAGGTGTGGAAAAGTGGACTCCCATGGCAGAGAGAGTCTTACCATCTTGCTCGCACCTGGTGAGGGTATTCTTCACCTGAGGTCCAAACAATTCTGAACCATCAAAGGGGGTGTTAGTGAAGGACACCTTGAAGGGATCGGCAAAGTTACAGAGTCGCATCCAAGTGTGACACCTCAATGCAACACCTTTGTCTGCGGCCCTACTCACTCCATCGGCTGCGTAGGAGATAAGCCGCATGAAGGAGTTGACAATGGAATTCAGGGTAGCCAGCTGGGAGTTCATCTTGTCCTGATAACCTGCAGCAGAAGGATCCTGTATGGTTTCACCCAGCTCTTTGAGCAAATCTCTCTGAAGGCGGGTGAAATGACATAAATAGTTCGGTGACCGCATGGCGAAGGTCACTGAAGCAAATGTCTGCTTACCATACCTTTCCATGGTCCTGGACTCTTTGTTAGGAGGATGAACAGGTACAGAAGGATCAGCTAATTCCTTCTTAGTGGCTGCTGCTACCACCATAGCATCTACTGAAACACCTTTGGTCAGAAAGGATTTGTCCTCCGGAGCAGAAATAAATTTAGAGGGCCTCCTAGGGGTAGGTTCCATTGAGTCAGGAGCTGCCCACGCCTTTCTGGCCACTACTTCCATTAGTGGGTCAAAAGGGGGAGACACCCAGGAGGTGGAAGGACGAGATCCAAAAGCGTCAAGGAAAACCGACTCGTCCTCGGAGGGTTTGAGAGTGGACCAATTTCCCCTCTGTTTCAGGATCTCTAGGATGTCTGAAAAAGAGACATCCTCAGAGGGGGATCTCGGGGAACCCTCCAACTCATCCAAGTCGGTGTCCGATGTGACAGACTCGGGGGAGTCTATGTGCTTCCTCTTGCACTTTTTTTTCCTAGGGGGTTCCCCTGAAGCTTCAGGGGAGGCCTCGGAAGAGGAGGAGACACCCAAAGTGGGTACCCTACGCTTTGGATCTCTGCTGTCAGATGCAGGAGGATGGCCAGAGACCATAACAGGCACTGTAGAGGGAGGAGCTGCAGAACTTAACCTTGGAGTGGACACTGGGTCTAGCACGCTCCTCATCACTTCGAAGGCTCCCCTATCAGGCACCAAAGGCAGTCCCGGCTCCGAAGGGACCCGAACCGCTCCCAACACCGACAGAGAAGGCTCTGAGAATGATGTCGGGCCGAACTAACCAGAGCCGAAGCTCCGAGAGGGAGAGTGGGGTCGGACACGGGTCCGATGCCACTCGCCCCCTCGGAGCCGACAATGGAGTCCCGGCACCCGGACCTCTCCACGGATGGAACCAATGAGGAAGTCGGAGCCAACGACGCTGGAGCCGAAGGTGGAAGTATCGGCTCCGACGTGGGCAAGGTTACGGTTCCGACAAACTCCAGCTCCAAACTCAAATGGTGAGTCGGGGGAGGAATTGATGGTGGTACCGAGGGAGCCACAGTCTGGTGAGACGGGCTTTGGAGCATTTGGGCTAGTGCCTGAGATTTTATGAGTCTACTGACCACCCTCTCAATATCATGGTCAGAAAGCCTGGATGACCTGGATGAATGAGTCCTAAAACTCCGCTCCGATAGGAGTGGTGATCTCGGAGCCGATCGGACGGATTCTAGCGAGGGGGATCTAGAGCGCTTGCACGCTGGAGTCGGCTCCGATGCAGGTTTCGGAGCGGATACAACCTTGCTCGCTTCGGATCCGATTGGAACCAATGTCGGAGCCATCTCAGTTACACCAGTCCTCGACTCAGAAGCTGGAGCCGAGGGTTTGGAGGTTTTAGAAGACTTCCCCGAGCCAGACTTGGACGGGGAGTCATCAGGCTTCAATAAGCCCCTCAAGATGAGCTTATTACGACGCTCCTGCAGGACTCGAGCTAAATCCGTGACAGACGGAACAAGAGTCCTGCAGGTGTAAAGGCCCCAAGCAGTAGACACAAGAAGTGTGACCGTCTGTCAGAGACATTTTCGGACAGCACGAGTCACACTTCTTGAATCCCGAGACCTTAGCGTCTTTGGACATAGTCCTAAATACAGAAAACACAGTCAGCCCACACACTCACTCAACTTATACCCAGAAGGGAGTTAAGGGGACTGACTAAAACACCCACACACACACACTCTAAGGGGTGGGGGAAACTAATCTAAAGCCCGTAGGCCCGATTATAAAAATTAACTAAAAGGAGGGGAAGAAGGGCTACAAAAGGCTGTAATAATTAAAACTATCGATAGGGACCTAAGGTAGGAAAACTATCTGGAAAACTATCTGAAAATTACCTCTATTGAAAAAAATCTCTTTTACTGACCTGAGCCGGTAAAAAAAGGCAACCTCGCAGTGAGGCAGCAAACGAGATCTGGGGAGTTAGCGCATGGTATTGTGGGATATACGGCTGCCTCGAGCCGGTAAAAATAGCTCTCGAGCTATAGTATAGGCCGAGTCAGAGCCGAGGATCGGCTCCGAACCCATCCAGCAAGAATGAAGGCGAGAATGACAACTTAACATCACCCTTTTCAAAAACATTTTAACATGATAATGCATTGAAAAGGAATCCATGAATAGATATAATGAAATGGCCAACTATACCTTGACAGAGGATAACAACTCACATATATATTGTAGAATCAGGGAAATATTAGTCATAAAAAGGTCTTGGTTCTTGTCTTGGCAGCAATTAGAAAATCTTTTCCCATTTGCTAGTAGATGATTTCCTAGTAACAGGTTTCTTTGTCTCTTTAATTTTTGCTGTATGTCCTTGGAAAATAGGTGCCTAAAAGGTGTTAAAAACTCTGTCATCTAAACAGTTGGTTGAAGTTGTTTCAAGATAGGTTATATCAAACACTCCCTATCTTGAGTGAGTAGGTCCAGTTTGTGGGGAAGCTTGTAGTAATTGCCCTTGGTCATTTCCAAAAGAAGACAGGAAGTACAGTTGTGTAAATTGCACTTACCCATAACAGTAGTTGTTTAAATTCCTAATCGCTAAAGCACCATTTAGGCTATATGAGTTATGTCCTGTCCTGCCCAGGACACAGCTGGCCAGCTTCCAAAACTTCTCACTATCATCCACTCCTTTACTCTGACTGCTGATTAGACAATCATGTGGAGGGAAATCAGCAGTTAGAGTGAAGCTTTCTTCAAGGCTTACTTGCCCAGAAGTAAAGGAGAGTACTCAACCTGGGCCTCTAAAATGTATACAGATAGATACATAGATACATAGATAGATAGATAGATAGATAGATAGATAGACAGATAGATAGATAAAATAACCAGCAGTGGATAGTGACTGTAAGTACTGCAGCAGGGAGGAATTCAAACATCTACTGTTATGGGTAAGTGCAACTTGCACAACTGCAACGTGTTCATCATTCCCATTGCCACAGTAACCTTTAGGCTATAAAGGTTGCTAAAGGATACAAATCCAGTTTCTAATGCTTTATAAAGGTATGTACAGAGGACTATGTTGCTAACTCTAGAAGATTTCTAAAGTCCACCCCTTTCCAATATGCCATCAAAGAAGCCAAGGCTCTATTAGAATGAGCCTTTATACGGCCCTCCACAGGGTTGTCAGAGCTTTTGGAAGCTGGTTGGTTGCTGTGTCCTGGGACACAACCTATATAGCTTAAAGGATACTGTGGCAGTGAGAATGATGAATATCCGCTGTTGCCTAGGCCAGAAGGGAGTCACCACAATAATTTTTAGAGAGCCCTTCTAAATCTTCAGCATGATCCTGGATATCAGCAGACAAGGTGAAAAAAGCATACAGAAATATTTCTTTGTAAGGAAATGAACATTGCATCTGTTTTCCAAGCCTTTTTAAATAGAGTAGTGGGGCTAAAGTTTGCCAGTTTATTGTTATCAATGGAGGCAAACAGATTGATCTGAAGTATTTTCCACCACTTCTTCAGTTCTTAAAAGACTTCCCTAATTCAATTTACATTCTTGAAGGTCTGAACTTGTCCTGCTCAACTTGTCTGCTCTTACAGGATGTAAAATGTCTTTAGACTGAGGCTGTGCTGAACAAAAAAAAAAAAAAATATATATATATATATATATATATATCTCAGGCAATCATGGCTAATGGTAGGATCTGGCTCCTCCCTGTTTGTTTATGTACCACATTACTGTGGTGTTGTCTGTAACTATTTGTAATGGTCTTTGAGAGAGACCATAGATAATTGAGAGAGTTGAGGGGCATTTATTACAACCAACAACTTCTTTATATTTCTGTGTTTTGGTCTGTTCTCTTTGTTCCAGAGACCCAGCACTTTTATTCCCATTGACACTGCTTCCTAAGCAAAGTCTGATATATCTGTATTTATAGACTGCACTGTTGCTGGAAGGCAAAATAGGAGACCTGTACTGAAATTAAACTGGTGTCTCCACCAAATGAATGAATGCCCAAACAGGAATCTAGAATAGCAGGGGATGCTAACTTTGGGATAATACTAATTTTAGGTACTACTGAATTTTTCTTATGTGGAATCTGGCTAGAGAAATCATGAGAATCATGGATGTCAAAAAGCTTAGTATCCTAAGAAATTCCATTGCTTAAGCATTGGTCTGAGTAGAAAAACTCAGGATATGATCTAGATATAGACCTACTTTTTCCTCTGGAAGGAAAGTTCCTTGAACTAATGAATCTGGGAGATACTCCAGGAACATAGCCCTGTGGGATGCTCTCCTGAAACCCCAGCCTGAGAAGGAGATCTCTCACCCAAGTAACAGATTTCTGACATTTTGAAAACATTCTGCAAAGATAAGAATAGTGTCTAAATAAGGAAAATGTGAATACCTTGCAGTCTATAGAAGGCTGTCACTTGAGCTAGGTACTTTGTGACTACCTTTGAGTAGTAGATAACCCAAGAGGTAATACATAGAACTGGAAGTGTGATCTAGACCCACAAAACCTAAAGAAACATATGAAATCTGGTGTTACATGAATATGATGATAATCATCCCTAAAATCTAAGAGTCACTAAAAACATAAAGGGGGAATAAGATGTAACAGGCCGTGAACCAGTAACATTTTGAATCTTGGAACTTTTGTAAACTATTTTAAAAAAGAAATATCTAAAATTAGTCTCTGTGAACCTTCTTTCTTTGGTACCAGAAACATTATGGAATAAAAATTGCATTTTCCATGAAGGAGGAACAACTTCTGTAACCCCTGAGTTAGCAGATGCTGAATGTTACACAAAGGAAAAAAAAATATTTGAGCTGGTGGATGCAGAGGGTTCTCCTGAAATGGAAGGAGAGATTCCCACTGCTATTTGTATCTCTGGTGAATTGCTCTCAGAACCCAGTTGTCTGAGACTGTCTGTTGCCAAAGAGAAAATGGAGAATCAGATTTTGGGGCAAATTTAAAGGCTTGTCATGGTAGGATAGTCATCCAGACTCATTGAACTGTCCTTGTTTCTGGAGCACTTTTGTCATTTTTAATGTCTAAAATGCTTGCTGTATCTGCTTATTTTGCTTTTTATAAAATAATGCAGGAGTAGATGTAAAACCATCAACAAATTTGGAGAAGGCAGGCTGGGAAATCTGTGAAATTCTCTGAATCAGCTTCCTTCTTTCATCTCACTTTTTCAGGACCTCTGCAACAGATGGTCTATAAAACAACTTCTCTATCCAAAGGTGAATTCAAAATTTTAGCTTTAACATCCCCCTGGTAGGTCTTGTGTACACACCCAGATAAACCATCTCATAACAGTGCCAGTAGTAACAATTCTGGAAGAGACATCAGCTGAATCATAAGCATACTTGAAATACCATTTAGTCACTTGAGACACAGAAGCAATGAGATTACACAAAGAGGGAAAATAAGCTATAATGCTCTTCATCTTCTAAATAAAGTAAGTATAAACTGTAAAATGTAATCTTGACAATTAAGAATTCTAAAGATAAGTGTGGCAATAGAATACACATTTTTCCTAAATATTTCAAATGATTTCCCATCCTTATCAGAGGTATAATTAGCAACAGTAGGATTTACAAGGAAATAAATGCTGGGTCAAATCAGGATTTAGAATGTAATATAATCTCATTGCTATCTTAGGGAAAGCAGGCTGGCCATCAGACAAATTACACTCTGTAATAAAAACACCTTCCAATGCAGAAAGAACAAAAGGAACTGGACCTGCTGCAGGAAATTCCAGTTGTAATAAATCATAATGAGACAGCAGAATGTCATTATATTCCCATTGATCCAACTGATTCATTCTGGATATGGTTTAGGAAAAAGAAAATCCTTCTAAGGGACTATCAGAAGAAACACTCTCCTCAGGGTCAGAATCAGATAACTGATGATAGAAAACAAAAGTTGTCCCCTCACATTTTCCTGTGTAATATCCTAAAAATCCTCAAACAGTGAAAAATGTATTTTTCCCTTACCAGAAAAACCATAACTGGAAGGGTCAATAGCCTAAGCTAAACCCTGAGATAAGCCCTGCTGGAATACAATAAGTATTGGTATCCTGTTTGTTTTCAGTATTACGAGATTCAATATTTTGAGTTTTCAGTATTTTGAGCTTTCAGGATTTTGGTCTCCGGACTTTGGACTTCAGAATTTTGGGCTTTCAGGATTTTGTAGCACTCCCATTTCTTTGCAGCTTAGAACTGATGAACTAGAAGAAGCTGATATTAAAAATGCATGCAGGGTTTGTGTGAAACTGTTGATAATATTGTGAAAGTTAAAGAGGACAGAATCTTATGGAATGGATGGAGGAGGTTGGAAGCCATTTTATAATGTGGAAAGAAAACATGGTGAAACACTTGTCAAGTAATATTTCTGTGGCTGGTCATAGAACGACATTCAGACGTGCTGGCCAGCCTAAGCCATGTTTCACTTGTGGGGATTTTTCTTATTTAAGTAATGATTATGACAAGGTACAATGTAACCAATGTAGGGAGAAAGGATATAGAACAAGAAGGTGTGTGTCTAAATGCAGGTTGTATAAAAAAGGAACACTTTGGGATGGACTGTCAAGAGCAAACAGTAAACAATGAAAATGAAGGGGAAAGGGAAGAAAACATGCATAAGGAAGGACAAAAGATGAACTAGGTAAATAAGAAACTGTAGATGAAGAAAAAATATGGAGGGGGAAACTGAGGAGAGGTCAGGA
Source organism: Protopterus annectens (assembly GCF_019279795.1). NCBI lineage: Eukaryota > Metazoa > Chordata > Ceratodontiformes > Protopteridae > Protopterus > Protopterus annectens. The sequence continues at coordinate 1,594,825,827 of NC_056739.1, forward strand.
GAAGGGAGTGATATTAATAATATTTGACTTTCTAGCCAGTGAGAAATCTGATTCTGAAGATCAAGAATTATTTGTACATGAATACAGTAAAGATATTAAATTGGAGAATGATTAAAAATAAGAAAATAACAATTTAAAAATATTTCCCCTAAACTTAAAAAGAAAGAAAAGCAAACATTTTAGAGTGTTTTCAGTAAATGTAAACAGTATTATTAACACTGTAAGAAGGCAGGGGATAAATGAATGATGCACTAAATGTGATGTGGACGTTATTATATTGGAGAATGCAAAATATCAGATAAATGATGGACTGCAAGCAAAACAATTGTGGGGAGGAAATATAAAGCACTTGCTCTAATGTAATTTGGTAGTCTGCTCCATGCAGCGGCTACTCTGTCATAGAACCAATTAGTACACTTATCACTCTTATAGAATCTTCTACATAGGTTGTCTGATGATCTTCTAGTACTTTTTGATAACCCCAAACATTCCCAGAGGTAGTTGCCTCTAAATGTCCTATATACCTGAATAAGATCTCCCCTTAGATATCTGTAAGAGACACTGTACAAGTTCAGATATTTTAATCTTTCATAATAACTTAAAACTTCACATCCATGGATGCCCTTGGTATATTTCTGCTGTGTACTGTTTCCAGTTTACTCATGCTTGTTTTCTTATAGGGTTTCCATATTGTTATTACATACTCAAGTTTCGGTCTAATGTAACTAACAAACAATGACTTCATTATTTTTGACTTCCTAGACTTTATAAATCTTTTTATACAACCCATAGTTCTATAACTGTCATTAACCAATTGGTTGATATGATTAGAAAAACTCATAGCTGAATCTATTAATATACCCTGATCCTTAAATGAGTCTACAGTTTCAATTACTGTGTGCTGTATTAAAGATTCACCTTTCAATTTATGTTTCCTAAATCTCATATGCTTAGCTTTTGATATATTTATCAGCATATTATTCTCCTGTGACCAAATGGTCAATCTAGTTAAGTTATTTTGCAGACATGCCTTATCTGTGAAACATGTAATCACTTTACCCAATTTCAGGTCATCTGCATACAGACTGTAGAACACCTCAGATTAAAAAGTTAGGTCTAAAAGTTAGGTCTAAAAGATACAATCCAAACAAGTAAGGGCCTCGGATAGAGCCCTGTGGGACACCCTGAATGTAACCAAGGATTTCACCTGTCCAGTTGCTGTATACTTGCCATGTCCTATTTGTAAGCCATGCAGCTATTCATCTTATCAAGAGTACATCAATACCTAGTTGTACTAATTTATTGATCAGCGGTTTTCATTCATAGCTTTTATTACATTGTTTTAGAACACCTCACTCCCAAAGTGGCTATTATGCTTCCATTTAACCTGTAATTAACCTTCTGTGCATTAGCTTAGACTTCAGTTTGGCAGAATTAACTAGCAACAAATTAACCTTTATAACCCCATGATAAATGTACATCAGTGGTGGTAAAACATGACTTGAAGATACAGTAATTTCTTTGGGAACACAATGTCTATTATGTTCTGTCCCCTGGTAGGTTTTTTACAATCTGAAGCAATTGTTGTTTCTGAATATATGCTGTGAATAATTTCATATACACTGTGAATAATTTCTTTACTAACATTGTTGGATCAATATTATTCCAGTCTGTTTCTCATAAATTTAAATCCCCAAATAAGATTATTCTTCCCTCCTGTATTTCATGCAAGAAATGTATGAATGCCTCTAGGTCATCTGCACTTGACTTTGATGATCTATACACCCTAACAATTGCTGGGTCTATATTAAATTACCGAAGAGGCATGACAGCGAATGCCTCTTCATTAACAAGAAAAGAGTGAACCGTAAATACAGAAATGGCCGGATCAGCGATTTTTTTCCTGGGGAAAAAATCACTGATCTGGCCAGAAACAACATATCACTAAAAATAACTCAAAGTGGGGGGCTTTCCCCCACACCACCCAATGTGGGGGCTTTGCCCCCCACACCCCTATAATTAAATATACAAACTCCAAGATCACACTACAGTGGGGAAAGGGGCAAATTTACACTGATGGCCAATTCAGCCATTCGCGTACTTCAAGATTTGCTCTTTTCATGTCGACGAACAGCATTCGCTGTGATGCCTCTTCGGTTTATTTAATATAGACTCCAATTGCTATATGTTCCAGGGTTGTTTTTATTGTCACAGTTACACAGTCTATAGTACTGGTGTTATCACTGAACATGTAATAATCATAGGTCTCACAGCTATCTTTAATCCCTATCATAACACCTCCACCTGATTTTTTGTTAGAATGTCTGTTACAGTAAAAACATTTATACCCTGGTAGAACCTGTTTCCAGTCATTGTTCTTTAACCATGTTTCACAAACAGTAACAACATCAGTCTTGTGGGAATGTAGCAAATTTTCCATTGACTGTATTATTAATGCTCCTACCATTAACAACCATCACTGATGCATCAGATGTTGCTATCTGTGAACTGCGACCTGGCAAAAATCCTGCCTAGTGTTTGTCAAATATTGCAAAATATCTGCTGAAGAAATTCTCTTCCCTGAGCTTGACAAATGTACACCATCCTGTCTGAACACATGTGCCCAAAACTAGGCTTGGATGCTGTACACATTTCCATTTTTTAAAACAGGACATTTTTTCCATGTAAGTATTTACCCAAAAGAATCTTTTCATTCACAGTGACCTGACTATCCTTTCTATAGGTGATTTGTGAACAATACATCCTAATATCAGTACAAGCTATATTATCTAAGAGGACTGTCAGTCCCCTACTAACTTAGAAAGTGAACGTTCTGGAGTGGCTGTGTTGTGTAAAAAAAAGAACAGTGAAAATGCTAGACATCTAGATATAATGTTGGTAAGAATAGGAAGGTTAGCTGTTGTGGATGTGAAATGGAAAGAAAACATGTTTACAAATTACAGCATTGTATGCATATATAAATAGCAAGGGGAGTGAATCTGTTTACTAAAGTATTACACTATGTGGTGGTTAACATGAAAATTATAATTGCAAGGGACTTTATGATTTAAGAAGAAAATGTAAAAAGAAAGGGAAAGAGGTAAAAAATGCAGGAAGTAATAAAATGTGGTAAATTAGTTGTGTGGAACAAAAGTCAATGGACTTAAAGATGGGGGTCACTTGGATACAAAATTCATTATTTTGGGGCAACAGATGATACATTTGTGATGATTTTTCAGATCATTTAGCAATATGGATGGAGGTGATGGAAGAAAGGGAGTATATTAAAATAAGAAAGGGAATAAAAAAAATTGAGAAATTATGAGATAAAATTGGAGAGTGGGAAGTATTGCACATATGGAAGGATCATACCACCATGAATGACTTATTTTAAAACTGCTCTGAATGGTGGACTGAATTAAAAAAAGCAAAAAAAGCATTTTTTTAATGGCAGAATCATATAAGAAAAAAAGAGAAAATGAAGTAGGAAAAATATTTAGAAATGCTTTATTAAATTTAGAGAATAATGGGAGTGCATTACCATATGGAAAAAATATAAAAGAAATTCAGAAAAAAGGAGGCATTACTGTCTAGGCAGAATATTATTTCTGCATATTTGGGTACAATAGTACAGGAGGAAATTAGTATAATGAGGGAAATCGAAAATGGAAAAGTGGAGGTAAACAGAATACAAGAGCAAACTATAAATATTGTAGCTCAGCATGTGGAAAATGTAATATTAGGGCTTTGTCTTAAGAGTAAATAGAAGGAAAAGAAGAGAAAACTGAAAGTAAAAAAAAATCCAAAATGAATTAAGGAAGAATTTGAAAAAGAAATTATTATTACTGAAATGGATGAAGTATTTAGGGAAGTAAATACTGATTCAGTATTAGACCCAGATGATATAGCATGCGAAATGTACAAGAAAATAATGGACTGGCAAATGGAGCATTTTGTAAATGTACTGAATGAATGATTGAAGGAAGGGTTTGCTCATGAAGAGTTAAGTAGTGGGAAATTACTATCTATATGGAGGAAAGATGAGAAGAATGAAGAAAATGGAGACCCGTCACAATAAATAACAAACATTATATTTTTATAAGAATAACTGTAGGAGAATGGAAGGAAGGATAAGGGATATTATCGAAGAAAGTATATATGGTATAAAAGGGAAGGAATGCCAAGAATTGTTACTGGCTGTGGAAGAAATTATGGATGATATTGTAAGTAAAAGTGAGGATGTGAAACTTATGTTAAGTGATATTACCAAGGCATTTGACACAATGGGGCATAATGGATTGTGGGATATTATGAAAAGTATGGAACAGATAATAGAATTAGGAGAGAATGTATGTCAGCATATCGAAATAATAGAGTGAGAGTGTTAGTGAATGGGTAACTGAGTAAAGAAATATGCACAAAGTCTGGTAGAAAATAAGGATATCCCATGAATACTGCTTACTTTGGTAATGAATGTGATAGTGGGTGAAGTGGCTTATAAAATGAAAGACGCCAGATATGTGATGGAAAAGGAGGTGGTGATTTCCAGCAATTTTTGCATACACAGACGATAAGCTGTAGTAGCTAAGAAGAAAATATAGATAAGAAAAGTGTTAGTCTGAATGAATCTTTAAAGGAAAGGGAAATTACCTTGAATAAAGATGGGTTTGGGTGATGTGGTGAAACTTGGGGCGGGGGGGGGTGGCTGATGAGATAAATAATGTTAGGCAAACAGCAACTAGAACACATTTAAGAAAGGATGTGTCTTCTGTCTATAAAGATCATATGAAGAAGTTTTATTATAACATAAAATGAAAGTCCTAATATTACATTTCAAGTTGTTGAGCTAGATTTGTCAGAATCTCTGTGGCCTTGCGTGTGTTACTTTATCAGTCTGTCTTCTGTTTTGGTTTGGTATGCCTGTAAAATAACTTGACTAAATTGTTTAGCTGTGTACAGTTGAATAATATACTGATAAGTACATCAAAAACTAAACATTTGAGATTTGGAAAACATAAATTGAAAGGTGAATATTTAATACAGCACACAGTGATTGAAAGTCTAGATTCATTTAAGGACCTGGGTATATGGGTAGATCCAGCTTTGCGTTTTTTCTAATCACATCACTCAGTTGGTTAACAATAGTTACAGATCTACAGGATTTATAAAACATTTATAAAATCTAGGAAATCAGAAATGATGAGGTCATTGTTTGTTAGTTACATTACAACCAAACTTCAGTTTAGAATAACAAAATGGAAACCTTATAAGAAAATAAGCACGGGTAAACTGGAAAGAGTACAGCAGAAATATGCCAAAGGGATCAATGGATGTGAAAATTTAAGTTATTATGAAAGACTAAAATATTTGAACTTGTTCAGTGTCTCACACAGATATTTAAGAGGAGACCTTATTCAGGTATATAGGGCATTTAGGGACAACTGATTCTGAGATTGTTTGAGGTTATCAAAAAGTACTATAATCAGATAATCTACATAGAAGATTCTATAGGAATGAGAAGTGTACTAATTGGTTCTCTGAGACAGTAGCTGATGCATGGTATAAACTATCAAATTACATTAAAGCAAGCATTAGTTTAGATATTTTTAAGAACAATCTCAACACTTATTATGGGAACATCTGTTTTGGAATATTACCAGGCTAGAATGTCTTTTCCTTAAATACTTTTGTATGTATGTATGTATGTATGTATGCATGTATGTATATATGTATATGGGGTGTCTTTTTCAATGAATGAAGTAATAAAAATTGTGGAAAATTATGTAGTTGTGATGCAACTGGAGGGTTTAATTAAAGAAAAGAAAAAAAGGTGCCTTCTCTGGAAGACGTATACATTAGCATTCAGGGAAAAGGTTTATCTTGTGAAATGATATTATTAGGAAAATAGAATATATGTCAAATGTTTATATGAACAAGAGAAAAATGTGAAAGTAATTTGTGAAATTGGTGCTTTCTTTCAAGATTAAACCTAGTGAAAAGAGGTATATTGTACATGAGTGAAGATGAAGTGGTATTGGGTTTACTAAATCCAGTTGTTTATTCTGCTTTATTAAATTTGCATAGAGTATTAAAGTGGGTAAAGGAGGAAAATGAGAATGTAATTGTGAGAAAGTATATAAAAACATCTGGGAGATGAAGAAAATAAGACAATGAGAAAAAATATGTAATAAAGAAATTAAAAATGTTCAAGAAAAAATACTACCAGGGGAAATAAAAACTGATGACACAGAGCAGGGGTAGGGAACTCACGGCTCTTCCACCCCTATAAAATGGCTCATTGTAGCTTTGAAAAAAAAATAATAGTATAGAAATAAATAATGGCTATTTTTATTTTATTTTTATTTTTTTTCTTTCAAAGTGAATACCTCTTATTTTGGAGATTGAGGTGATACTGTGACACTAAAATAAAAAAAGTGTTTTAATATTTTGTCAACCAAAATATGCATCATATTCTACAACGTCTACAGCCCGTCACCTTTCCATGTCACCTGCAGGTGGCTAACCTTGAGTTTTCAACCCACTGTACTCTAACAATGGATAAATCAAAAAAAAAAGAAAGTCTCAGAAGAAAATAGAGAGTTTAATTCTGTCTGGACAGATTAATTTGGTTTCATTGCAATGATGCTGGCTTACCTATATGCTTGATATGTGGCAAGAGTTTAGCGAACAACAAAAAATGTAATGTTGAAAGACATTTCCAGAACAAACACACAGCATTTGCTGAAAAGTACCAAGCTGGAGAGGAATGAAAAATAGTGATTTTGGAACTGCTGTGGAAAGCTGATCAGAGCAAACATACTTTCAAGAAGTGGATCAAGTCTGTAAACTCATGTACTGCTGCTAGTTTTGTGGCAGCTGAAGAGATAGGTGTAGAAAGCCATTTGCAGACAGAGATTATATGAAAGAATCATTTATTAAAATACCACAGCATCTATTCTCAGACTTCAAAAACAAAACACGGGGGGGGGGTGCATTTGTGAGGCTGTGGTGAATTGTTTAAAAGCCAAAGAAATAAACGCTATCCACATGGTATCAGTGGCTACTGATGGGGCATCCAGGAGCACAGAAGGGGTTTGTGACTTTACTTCTGAAGTCACTGGATCAAATGCTGCTGATGCTTCACTGCATTCTGCACCAAGAAGCACTGTATGCTCAAACATTTCCTCCTGAATGCATGGAGGTGATGAACTTTGTCAGTCAAACAGTGAATAAAATAATGGCAAAATGGGTTAAACCCCCGACTATTCTGTTCATTGTTAGATGAAGTTGACAGTGCATATTCAGATCTCCTGCTGCATAACGAAGTCTGATGGCTGCCAGGGTAGAGGTGCTGAAATGGTTTGCTGCATGTCTGGAACATGTGAAAACTTTCCTGGAAAGCAAGGAACTCACCTTTCCCGAACTGGAACATCTAGACTGGCTGGAAAAGCTGCACTTCATGGTGGATATGACAGCCCACCTCAACACACTGAACAAAAGTCTGTAGGGAAAAGGAAGCATGGCTCTGCAGATGTTGGAGGACGTTTTAGCCTTTGAGCACAAGATGATGGTGTTTGCCAGAGATGTACAAAGAGATATGCTCTCTCACTTCAAAGAAGCACACAATCACATAACTTATGAATATTTACAGTGTACAATCATTGTAATGCAAACTGCATTTGGGGAAAGATTCTGTGAGTTCATAACATATTACCTTTCCCTGTCACACCCCTGGACATCGACCATCCCTGCTGAACATGTCTGCATTAACAGGAGTAAATGAACCTGATCTTGAAATTGAACTGGCCGACATTGCTGATGAACACTTACGGGTGTCTAAGTTCAAAAGCCTGACAGCTGAGCTAGAAGATGCTGCCCATCAGAATGTTTTTAATATTTTGTCAATCAAAATATGCATCATATTCTACAACATCTACAGCCCACCACCTTTCCATGTCACCTGCAGGTGGCTAACCTTGAGTTTTCGACTTCCTGTAATCTAACAATGGATAAATCCCAAAAAAGAAAAGCCTCAAAAGAAAATAGAGAGTTTAATTCTGTCTGGACGGAATCATTTGGTTTCATTGCAATGATGCTGGCTTACCTGTATGCTTGATATGTGGCAATAAATTAGCAAACAACAAAAAATTTTATGTTGAAAGACATTTCCAGAACAAACACACAGCATTTGCTGAAAAGTACCAAGCTGGACAGAAATAAAAAAAAGAGTGATTTCGGAACTGCTATGGAAATCTGATCAGAGAAAACATACTTTAAAGAAGTGGATCAAGTCTGTAAACTCAACTATCAACTACTGCTGCTAGTTTTGTGGCAGCTCAGAAGATAGTAAGGCATAGAAAGCTATTCGCAGACAGAGATTATATGGAATAATCATTCATTAAAATATTAGAGCATCTATTCTCAAGACATCAAAATCAAATGTGAAATTGTTCAGAAAATTAGAGATATGCCTCTCTCTCTGCAAAGACAGTCAAGGATAGGACCATTAAGATAGCAGCAAAGATCAACAGCCAACAAACTGAGGGCATTAATTTGGCTCTAGCATACTCAATCACCTGTGATGTTGAGAGATGTAAACAATATTGAGAAGACATCACTGTTATGCAGATATGTGAACTCTGATTGGCCGCAGGAAGAACTCATTGAATTGATACTACTAAAAGGCCAAACACGGGGGGGGGGGGGCATTTGTGAGGCTGTGGTGAATTGTTTAAAAGCCAAAGAAATAAACACTACCCACATGACATCAATGGCTACTGATGGGGCATCTAGAAGCACAGAAAGGGTTTGTGACTTTACTTCGGAGGCCACCGGATCAAAAGCTGCTGACATTTCACTGCATTTTGCACCAAGAAACACTATATACTCAAACATTTCCTCCTGAATGCATGGAAGTTATGAACTTTGTCATTCAAATAGTGAATAAAATAATGGCAAAATGGGTTAAACCCCCAAAAATTCTGTTCACTGTTAGATGAAGTTGACAGCGCATATTTGGATCTCCTGCTGCATAACAAAGTCTGATGGCTGCCAGGGTAGAGGTGCTGAAATGGTTTGCTGCATGTCTGGAACACGTGAAAACTTTCCTGGAAAGCAAGGGACTCACTTATCCCAAGCTGCAACATCCAGACTGGCTGGAAAAGCTGCACTTCATGGTGGATATGACAGTCTCCCTCAACACACTGAATAAAAGTCTGCAGGAAAAAGGAAGCACAGCTCTGCAGATGCTGGAGGACATTTTAGCATTTGAGAGCAACATGACCGTGTTCGCCATAGATGTACAGAGAGGTACTCTCTCTCACTTCCCCTCTCTGAGAGAGTTCAAAGAAGCACACAATCACATAACTCATGAATATTTACAGTGTACAATCATTGTAATGCAAACTGCATTTGGGGAAAGATTCTGTGAATTCATAACACATTACCCTTCCCCATCACACCCCTGGACATCGACCCATCCCTGCTGAAAATGTCCGCATTAACAGAAGTAAGTCAACCTGATCTTGAATTTGAACTGGCCGACATAACTGATAAACACTTATGAGTGTTTAAGTTCAAAAGCCTGACAGCTGAGCTAGAAGATGTTGCCTGTCAGAAGGCCATTCTCACTCAGAAGGACAAATGAAGTGATACTGAAAACCTCCCCAAACCCGATAAACTTGTGTTTGAAACATGGAATGCCATTCCCGATACTTATATGAACATGAAGAAGTATACATTTGGGGTCTTGTCCATCTTTGGATCCACATACTAATGCGAGTAGGTTTTTTCAGGCATGAACTACATAAAATGCAAATATCGCTCACGTCTCATGGATGACAGCCTGCAGTCCTGTGTGAAGATCAAAGTCATGCCTTTCAGCCCTGACATACAGAAGCTCTGCGGTGATGTTCAGAAACAGAAATCACATTAAACAGGTGAGAATACTATCATTTAATAGGCTACTATTTAGCAGAAAATATTTATTTTGGACCTTAAGTTAATATAGTTGTGTTTTATGTTCAGGCTCAATGGTTGATTGCTGTATGTGGCTAAGGAAAAAAACAGAAGAGGATGACAGCACACTGAAATGGACTTAAGTCTTAATTATATACAAACTGGCCTATTTTATGTTTACTCTTTTTTTTTAAGCTATTAGTCTGCAGCTATGTATTTTAGTTATTTCAAAGTGGGCTATTTTTTATTTTATTAATTTTGCACAAATAAGGGAAGGACTCAGACAGGCCTGCATAGTTCTTTGTTTTATTTCAAAGTAAGCCTACACATGCCGGTGTCTTTTTTTTTTCTTAATAAGAGTTTGGTGTTTTCCTTTGTTATAACAGGTAAAAAACAGCAATAAAATGTCAAGAGTTTTCTTTTTGAAGTTCTATAATTTCATAAATGCAACAAACTGTAGTTCTTTCATATATAGTTTAATAGCTATACATAAAGTGTTATACGCTGTGTATGTGTTATCTTCATTTTAGGGATCAAATAGGTTTTGTGGCTCCAGATGAATTTTATTTGGTGGGAGATAGGGGACAAAAAATGTCTCCTTTGATAGTGAAAGTTTAAGACCCCTGACATAGAGAAAAACAGAAGTATGTGGTAAAATAATGTAATGAAACAATACGATTATGTAAATCCATCGGAAAATTATTAGAAATGCTTAAAGCCATTAAAGTAAGGAAGAGGTTGTGTAACAAGATAGTAGAGTGTCGTGATTTCTTATGAAGACTAATAATGCAAAATATACCAGTAAAGGGGAATACACCATACAAAAGAAAGTTGAAAGATTGTGTTTGTTTTGTGGGGAGGAACTGACAACAGAGCATGTAAAAAAGTGGTGAAAATCTGAAAAAAAGTTATGTAAAGATTTTTTTTTTGAAAATATTACTGACATAAACAGTATAGATATAGATATGAATATGATTATGTATGGATATTGTAAGAATAAGAGAAAAGAATATGTAAGTTGAGAAGATAAATATTTTATGTAATAAGAGTTACTTGAAATTAAAGATGTAGCTGTACTGTGGAAAAAAGACTATAGTTGTGGAAGGAGAAGTAGGAATCAATTATGGAAGAATAATAATGTGGATGTTATAAGAAAAATGATACACAGTAAAAAATGTAATGGTTATATACATGTGCTATAAATATGTGCATTTTGTAAATATGTAAATAATGTTTTTTTTTGCTTGTTTGTTTTTTTACATTGTGTTAAATAAAGGACCCCTATTTTTTTCAATAGGTGCCAAGGGATATTTTATATCCACTTGAGCTAACACCAACTCAAGCAGATGGGGCTTCAGTTTAGTGTCCCATTTAAACGACAACACACTCAGAAGTGCAGCAGCCCCCAGTGCTGCACTGTAGTGTCAGCAACTGAATCTCCTGGAGTGGAAATATAACTTACAGCTTTTTGGACTTCCAGCACCAGACATGAGTGTGCTACCAGTTGTGTCATTGGCACTGAGTTAGGCAAAAAGGTAAGGAAATATCAGAATAGCTAAACTATATCAATTCTCTGAAGGAAGTACAAACACCTCTGTAGTTATTTTAGCAGAAGCAATTAGTATCTATAGTGAAGAAGTGAAAGTCACCTCACTGCCTGCAGTTAAGGTAAATGAACACTATCTAAGCCACAAAAACAAGAGTGCTAATAAAAAAAAGACATTTTTTCAGAGTTACTTGGAAGAATAAAACCTGATTATACACCACAATTCAGATGAGTCCAGGAGAAAAGGTTAACTTAAAATCTTACAGAATACTACAGTCAGAAAGTAAACTGATTTTTAAGATGAGTAATAGAAAAGTTAGATAGGCAGTGAAACAGCCTTACAGTGTTAATTCCTAAACCAGATCAGTTTCTGTAATGATTTTAGGAAGCTGATCAACACCTCAAAATCCAACAGTTACCCAACAGCTAGGGAAGAACTCACAGAAGCACTGGGGAGGGCAACATTCCTGACTAACCTAGACCTCACCAAATTGTACTGGCAAAAAACACTAACCACTAATGCTATGGACAAACAGCGTTTTCAATAACTGAGGGATTATTTTAGTATACTGTCCTCACTTTGGGTTGTGTGGTACACCTGCAACCTTTCAATGACTTGTGGACTATTTAATTTTTTTATTTTTTTTATTTTTATTTAACATTTGTTGACCAGGAATGTCCGACTAGGTTCCACAGAGCCTGTTTTCAGTGGAGGCCCGGGGAGAAACACTCCAGATGCATGTCTTTGGAATGTGGGAGGAAACCGGAGTACCCGGAGGAAACCCACACGAACACAGGGAGAACATGCAAACTCCACACAGAAGGCACTACAGCCAAGAATCGAACCAGAGAACCTCTTGCTGTGAGGTGACAACATTAACCGCTGCACCACTGTGCCCTAAAACCCCATAAGCAGCATGGTGCTGCCTTTTCTGGGTGATATCTTCTAGTCTTGGGGATAGGGACTCTATCTGGCTACTGTTCAAACTGTATTACATGCTTTAAAGTAAGTCACATTACATATTAATGCCTTCAAAAGCAAGGAAGGCATGACAGTGGTCATGTACCTATGATGTTTAATAGGAAGAATGATTGTTAAGACCCAAATAAAGAAAAGATAGAAGGCAGTGAAAAACTGGCCTGCAACAGGTGCTAAGAGGCAAGTGATAGTGTTTCTCAAATCTGCTAGACAGTATTGGAAATCTGTGCCCCATTCTGCAACATGTTCCCTCACAGGCTTAAACAAGGGTAAGATGCCTATCAAAGTAAGGTGGACATTGGAAACCAACATTCCTTTCAAGCAGAAAAAGGAAGCATTTTGCTTAGAGCCTGTGTTGGGATCTCTTGATTTTAGTGAACTGTCTTAACTCAGTAACACCAAGCTTGAGATGAATTTCATGCCTCATGACACCTGCAGATTTCTTAGCTGGACTGGTTTTGCTAAATTCATGACAATGCAGTTTTGCAACCCATCTGTTAACAAATGTATATTTCAAGAACTGTAAAAGTTCATAGGTTCATAGGTAGGTCCTATGCTATTTGCCTGAGGGCATTTATAAGCCTAGCCAGAGTGTGTCAGCTTTCGTCACCCCATTGATTAATTAACTGAGCCTCTGTCAAGAAGAGCCAATGAAGTGATCCCAGGGGTGTATTCTCTGTTACCCATCCACTCATCAAGGTTTCTCTTGAAGAGTGTTAGTGAGGGACTCTGCCTAATGTAGTTAGGAATTTTGTTCCAAAGCATGGGGAGTCTCTGTGACAGGAATCTATCCCTCCAGCATGTTCAATTTATTGTTGTGGTGAGGTTTAGCTCACTAGAGCGAGTGGCTCACAGTGACTTGGATTTCTTTAGGTGGAGCATGCCCATCAATTCTGAGTTGGACATGGCTTTGTAAGTCAGACAGAGATCACCTCTGAGTAAGCGATATGCCACTGAGTACAGCTGGAGTTTTTCCAGTCGGGCTGCATAGGACATATGTTTGAGACCAGTAATCCTCTTGGTGAGGTACTTTTGTGGTCTTTCCAGCTGTTGGAAGTGTCTTGTGAGGTACATCCCAAATGGGGCATTGTACTCTATGAGGGGTCTGATGAGTGACGAGTAGAGGGGCACTATAACCTCTTTATTTCTAGATGCGAAGTTAACATAGAAAGCTAAAATACAGACGTTCTTCAGCCCACACTTCTCTTCACAACAGTGATACTAACACATCAGCCAGACATAATGGTGATTTTTTACTGAATAAATAATTAGGTAAAGCAGATATCTTAATATAATTACAAAAACAATTATTAATATATCTATAATAATATTAGATAGACCCCAAATATCAGTATGATTTGTGTTTGTGAAGATTTGCTCTTTAACTTGCTGCAAAACATTTTGGGATATTTGCATAATTATGATTTGCATGCATATTTAATGGACAAATAAATGTAAATATCTGCAGAGTAGTACTACTTAGACAGTAACTATAAGTGCAAAGATTTTCTAGCATTGTTTCAGTTCATACCATAAAGTACCACTTAAACACCTTCTTGTTCATGTTATTAACATAATTATTAAAAAGAAGTTATGTTCTTACCATAACGTTCCATGTGAATTGTTCATCTCGCCTTTGTTCTTACACACGGGTTCAGAGCCGATCCTCGGCTCCGAGTCGGCCACATCACCAGCTCCGCATCTTCTAGAAAGCTCGAGGCACAGTTCTATCCCATGATCCTTCTGTGCTAACCCTCAGATCTAGTTTGCTAACACCAAAAGAATCCCACTAGTTACTGCGCCCTAAGCGCATAGGAAAACACAACCACACTGTCTGATACACTGTCATCAATAGAAGAGAAAAGATGCCATCCCTGATGTACACTAGGAAGCTCAAAAATAACAATATCTAGAGAAGACTGAACTCGCATGCAGTCGTACCCGTTCTTCCAGAACGCAGGACAGGGGATGGAGGGGGGGGGGATGTAAGAACAAAGGCGAGATGAACAATTCACATGGAATGTTATGGTAAGAACATAACTTCTTTATGTGAAATTGTTCGATCTCTCCATTTGTTTTTACACACGGGTAGCATCCCTAGCTCCTTTTTCCTGGGTGGCTCACGGGAGAACATTCCTGAGAACAGTGGAACCAAACGTCACCCTGTCTCTGGAGTTTTTATCTAATTTGTAGTGAACGATAAATGTATGTGGTTTCACCCAAGTTGCCGCCGCACAAATGGTATCTAATGGCAAGCGAGTGGCATGGGCTAAAGAAGTAGCAATCGCCCTCGTAGAATGAGCCTTGGGGTTAAAGGGGAGTTGTTGCTTTGATTCTGAATAGATGAAATTTATACAGTCTGAGAGCCATCTGGATAAAATAACTTTTGTTACCACCTTTCCTTTCCTTTGGTCAGCATATGATACAAATAGTTGGTCTGACTTTCTGTATTCCTTCGTCCTGTCTAAGTAAAATCTCAGCTGCCTGTGGACGTCCAATTTGTGCAGCATGTATTCCAACTTATTGGAGAGATTTTTGAAGATGGTGGGTAGTTCAATCGATTGATTAATATTCTGGACCGAACAAATCTTTGGAAGGAAGGATGGATTGGTGCACAATGTTACCCTATCTGGATGAAAAATCATATATAGAGGCCGGACAGACAACGCTTGCAACTCTGAAACTCTCCGGGCGGAAGTGATGGCAACCAGAAAAAGTGTCTTCCACGACAAAAACTTAAGAAGGGTTGTGGCGGCTGGTTCGAATGGGTACAACATGAGCCGTGATAACATCAGGTTAAGATTCCATGGGGTCACTGGATTACGAAAGGGGGGATGGAGGTGAAAGGTACCTTTCATAAAGGCTTTGCAAAGTCTGTGGGACATGAGAGAACTATCTCCCTGACCAACATGAAAGTTAGATATAGCCGCAAGTTGTACCTTTATCGTGGAAGTCGATGCTCCTTCATGAAAAAGTGTTGAAAAAAATTCTAATATCTTGTGTACTGGAGCCCCTGATGGATCTATACCCTGCTGCGAGGCCCAGTACGCAAAACGTTTCCATTTGCTGTTGTATAGCTTCCTTGTGGATGGCTTGTGGGAAGATACAATTATGTGTTGTACTGCAGGGGACAGTAAATCTGACCTGGCTAAGATGGGAAGCAGAGCAGCCAAGCTGTCAGTTTGAGGGACTTGAGGGATGTGTGAGGAACTCCCAACGAGTGCGTCAACAGATCTGGCACTGGGTCCAGAATCCACGGTTCCTCCACCTGATGAGTTTGAAGAAAGGGGAACCAGATTTGTCGAGGCCAGAATGGGGCTATCAGAATTATGGTCCTTTCCAGATGTTTGGCTTTCTGCAGGAATTTGGGAATTAGCGGGACAGGGGGAAAAGCATAAAGGAGACCCGGGAGCCAATCGTGTACCAGTGCGTCCCTGGGGGCACTCCCCCAGTGGGGGTAGTAGGGCAAAGTAGCTTCTGCATTTGGCATTCAATGGGGATGCAAATAGGTCGCAGCAAGGCTAGCCCCATCTGCAGAAAATCTTTTCCGCTACTTGAGATTTGAGGGACCACTCGTGGGGCAACAGGATGGCTCGGCTCAACCTGTCCGCAATGACGTTGGATGTCCCCGGGATGTGTGTTGCTATCAGAAAGTGTCTGGTAGACACAGCCCATTGCCAAATCCTGAGGGCCTCTCTGCACAATGGCTAAGACCTGGTTCCTTCCTGTTAATGTACCAGACTACTGACATTTTGTCTGTCTGAACTGTTACTGTTCCCAGAGGTAAGGACTTGTGAAAGTGTTGCAACGCTAGAAACACTGCCCTCAGCTCTAGGACATTGATGTGCAGGTTGTACTCCAAGTTGGACCATTGACCTTGGACTGTTCTTCCCTGAAAAAGTCCCCCCCACCCTATCAGGGAAGCGTCCGTGGTTAAAGTAGCTATAGGACTGGGCAACACAAGCAGTCGGCCTGCTGTTAGGTCCTGACTGTGCATCCACCACAGGAGATCCCGTTTGCAGGAGTTCGTGATTAAGATCTCGTGAGTTAGTGGAAGCTGTCAGTAAGACCACTGAGCGAATAGCATCCATTGAAGAATCCTCATATGCATCATGTCTAGGGGGACTACAATAAGAGCGGCTGCCATTATTCCTAGCACTCTCAAGATTTGCTGTGCAGTGACTCTCCTGCTCTGAAGAAGGATAGAAATTTGATTTCTGAGGGCTGATACTCTTAGTGGGGGGAGATTGATTCGAGCCAGGGAAGTGTCTAACTCTGCCCCTATAAATGAGATACGCTGTGAGGGCGATAAGACAGATTTTCCAAAATTGACTGTTATGCCCAGAGAGGAGCAAAGGTTGATGGTGTAATCCCTGGCTTGCACAAGACGATACTCGGTGGTGGTGGACAGGAGCCAGTTGTCTAGGTAAGGAAACACTCGGAATCCCATTTGTCTCAAGTGAGACGCTACTACTGCCATGCATTTGGTGAACACCCTGGGGGCTGAGGTGAGGCCAAAGGGCAGAGCACGAAACTGGAAGTGACTGACTCCCAGCCGGAAACGCAGGTGATCTCTGGACATTCTGGCCATCTTGATATGGTAGTACGCGTCTTTGAGATCTATAGAGCACATCCAGTCGCTGTCCTGTAGGAAAGGAAGGATCGACTGTAGCGTGACCATCCGGAACTTTTCCTTTTTCATGAAAGTGTTGAGTCTGCTGAGGTCCAAAATTGGCCTCCAGTCCCCTGTTTTCTTTGGAACTAAAAAGAACCTTGAGTAAGTCCCAGATCCTATCTGGTCTGCTGGGACTGGTTGGATGACTCTGTTTTCAAGCAGCCCTTTTATTTCTACGGCTGCCTGGTCTCGCAGACTGGGTGGAACATCTGAGAGCTTTTTGGGGGCAGGTGGAATTTTTATAAATGGAATATTGTAGCATCTGGTAACTATGCTTTTTACCCAGGAATCTGATATAAGATTTAGCCAGGCCACTGGGTATAAAGCCAAATGACCCCCGACTGCCTCCAGAGTAGGACAGCCGGGCATGCACTCAGGAGTGCTGAAAGGGCTTCCCTGAGAAGGTATCTCTATCGCCCTGATTCTGCGGACCCCCTCTGCCACCTTGGCGGCATCTTCCATTTCTTCCTCCTCCTCTACCTCTGGAGGGGGCATCACTCTGTGGGCTGAAAGGATCCCTGAGTCTTTCGGAACCACATTTTTCTGCCTCTTTGCCCTTTGGGGTATGGTCTAGATGGGGCGGAAAAATGGACCCCTACAGCAGACAGGGTCTTCCCTTCTTGCTCACACCTAGTGAGAGTCTCCTTTACTTTGGGACCAAACAGTGAGGCACCATCAAAAGGGGCATTAGCAAAGGAAGATGTGAAGGCTTCCGCAAAGGAGCATAGGCGCAGCCAGGATTGTCGCCTCAGAGCAATTGTTGAGGCTGCCGCACTACTCGAACCTTCGGCTGCATATGAAATGAGCCTCATGGATGAGTTAACTATGGAATTGAGGGTGTTAAGGTGTGCTGTCACTTTCTCGGAGACAGCAGCATCTGTATTGCCCTGGAGAGTATCTCCCAGTTCCTTGAGGAGATCTCTCTGTAGACGCGTGAAATGCGTAAGGTAGTTCAGCGATCGCATGGAAAAAGTCACAGAAATAAACACGTGCTTCCCATACCTGTCCATCATCCTAGAATCCTTATTAGGAGGATGAACAGAGGAAGATGATTCAGACATTTCCTTCTTAGTGGCTGAGCCACCACCATAGTATCCAATGGCACTCCTTTAGTCAGAAAGCTTTTGTCTTGAGGGGCCGTGATATATTTGTTGGGTCTGCGGGGGACCAGTTCCACTGTATCAGGTGTCTCCCATGCCCTTCGCACTATCAGGTCCATGAGCTCGTCAAAGGGAGGAGTCACCCAGGAGGTAGAAGGTTGAGCCCCAAATGCCTTCAGCAACACCGATTCGTCTACAGAAGGGGCAAGGGTCTGCCAGTCTCCCCTCTGTTTTAAGATTTCCAAAATGTCAGCAAAAGAGACCTCTTCAGAGGGGAACCGTGGGGACCATTCTGCTTCATCCAAATCGGTATCAGATGTCAGAGATACCTGTGGGGAATCAGTGTGCCTCCTCTTGCACAATCTTTTCCTCGGTACATCCTCAGAGGGGGTTTCTGGGGAGGCATCCGAGGAACCAGGTGTGCCCTCTGGGGCTGGCTGAGGCATTGGGTCTCGAAGCTTGGTAGGAACCAAAGGTACAGAAGCAGAAAGTGGACCCTTTGGGGGAGGAGAAGAAGATGCCGATGACGTATGTGTCTGTTCAGACAAGGCCTTCCTCATGATGTCGAAGGCACCAGTGCCCCGACCTGAGGACCCCATTGGTTCCAAAGAAGCCGGAAGTTTCCCCAGAACTGGGACCATGGGCTCTGACCCTGAGGACGGATCCGAGCTGATCTGAGCCGAGGCCCCGAGGGGGAGAGTCGGAACCGAAAGTTCGGTTCGAATGTCCGCCCCGGAACCTAGGAAAGATCGTCGGCTCCGAGACCCCCCGGCTGGTTCCGAAGTTGTCGAGGTCAATGGTGTCGATAGCGCTACTGGAGGCTTTGGCACCGAGGGCTCTACAATCATCGGCTCTTCGATTCCTGGCTCCGACGACTCGACGGGTCTTGGAGGAGGATTTGTCTCGGGGGCGGGAAGAGCCTCGAGTTTCGAAACCAATTGGGATGAAACCTCGATTAGTTTGGACAGAGCCGAGTTCTTCATTAGCTTCTGTACCACTCGGTCCACGTCAGAGTCGGAAAGCGGCCTCAAAGAATGGGTCGAAGGGGCCAAAGCCATCACCGACTGAAGGACTGAAGGCGGTGGTACCTCCGACACCGGCTCCAAAACCTGAGTCTCGATCAGAGACAAACATTCAACGCCCGACCCCGAGGTTTTTGGAGCCGGCGTCCGAATCTGAAAAGTGGTGCTCGGAGCCGAGGACTTAAGCTCCGACACCCTTGAAGACTTGGACCCCTTCGAAGACTTAGACACTTGTTCAGTCTTATCCAGGGTCTCCTGAAAGTCGGGTTTTAATAACCCTCTGTCCACCAACTTCCTGCGCCTTTCTAGCATGACCCTCCCACTGAAGGAATGACAAATGGAACAGTCTTCCTGCAAGTGGAGAGGGCCAAGACAGTAGATGCAGGAAGAATGGTTATCAGTTATGGACATCTTTTGTCCACACTGACACCTTTTAAAGCCTAATATGAAACAAAAAGTAGTACAGCAACCCAAAAGTACCAGTCGACAGCGTAGAGAATAATAAAAAGTTCAGTTACCATATAATGCTGTCGCTGGTGGCTACACCTCGTAAACACTGTTCAAACGAAACTCAACGAGTCCTCACAGATCAGAAAAGAAGAAAAATTCCTTCTGAACATCTTCAAAACTACTCCTGAAGGGAAATCGTAGTCATCATAGGCACAATCAAGTAAAAACGTCAATGTTGCTTCACTCCAAGTATGATAAAACACAGCTTTATTCACAAGGTGCACAAAAAGTTAGCGCTTTCGCCGTTAGGCTTCATCAGACTATAAAAAATACATTCAACAGTAGTTGTTTAAAAAGTCCGCCCTACTCAGTGATAGGTTACATTCAATTAATTGAAATTTAAAGCGCCCTGACAAGCATATAGGTAAAACTCATACACATCTTTGAATATATAAAGTGGTAACACTAAATAAAAAACTATATTAAAGCATAACTTTTTTTTAAAAACCTCACATATGAATAAAAATAAAAACATATACGTCGAGTTATTCTTAGACAACTATCTCACCAAAGTTGTTAATAAAAAATCCATATAAAAAATATATATTATATCCTATTAACAAACATCATGGTCTAGGAATTTTTCTACTTTTCAATACAGGTTTAATGTGAATTTTATCATTTAGGCCCGGTGGGTCATCAGCTCTAAGTCTGATGATCCACCTAAGCTCACATTCTAAAGTACGATTTATTAAATCACCCCCCCTATAATAGGGTGTTAAATGTTGTATAACGCTAAATCTAAAACTATGACCGGGACCTGTCATTTTACTATGTCTGGCCAATGCATTGAAATCTGACCCTTTCCTAATGTGGTAATTATGTTCCCTAATACGGTCCTTGAAAGACCTGTTGGTTTTCCCTACATAAAATGAGGGGCATACTACACATCTAGCCAGATATACCACATTTCTGCTATTACAGTCAGTATTAGTACTAAAGTGGAATGTATGTCCCGTAACGGGATGCAAAAAAGTCAGTTCTTCATTTATGTATTCACAATGGTTACACATACCACATGATACCGTGTTTCTATTCATATTTACAAAAGTCTGCTTGTAGCCAGTATTCTTTGGTCTACATAATAACCTTTTTAAATTAGGTTTATTTCTATATGTAATCCTTGGCTAAGGTCCCACTATACTAGCAACATCACTATCTGATAACAAGATATCCCAATTTTTATAAAACATATCCCTAATTTCCCTCATATCTCTAGTGAAAGAAATAATAGGTCTAACCTCCGTAATGGGTGAAGGGAGGACCTCTCCATGATGTCCAGTTTGGTCAGAAAAATAGGGGCAAGCCCTAGTAGACCGTAGATTGTGTACTTCTAAGATAACCTTGTCAACTAATTCAGGGTCATAGTTCCTATCAATGAATCTCATTCTCATTTCTTTTATTTCCTTCAAATAACAATCATCTGCAGGATTGTACCTGGATGCTCTCATAAACTGACCTTTTAGTATATTATAAAATATATGTTTGGGATGCATACTGTCTCTGCAAAGTAGTGTGTTCCGATGACATAATTTACGATGTATAGATGTATTCAGAAGTCCACTGACCAATCTAAACACTTCCACATCCAAGTATGAAATCCTACTATCAGAGTAACTTAAAGTGAACCTTAGGAAATCTGTGGAAGAGTTCATGGAATTCACAAAACTCTGAAGTGTATCTACTTCCCCAAACCAGAGAAAAAAGAGGTCATCCACAAATCTACGGTATAAACCCCCAAACTCTTTAAATAAAGGTGAACCATGCAGGAACCTATCCTCCCATACAGCCATAACAAGGTTGGCGTAGCTATTGGCACAGGAAGTGCCCATAGCTACGCCATCCCTCTGGAGGTAAAAATCCTCACCAAAAATGAATAAATTATTGGATAGTACCATCTCCAAATAAAGTGTGATCAAATCTATTTTGTCAGCAGAGAAGTCAGAATGGAGTCATAAATAATCTTGTATATAATTAATTCCTGTTTCATTAGGTATCACTGTGAAAAGACTCACAACATCTAATGTCACTAATATATACTGTCTCCCCTCATCTAAGCTCTTCACATATGTGTATAAATCTAACAAGAATTGTTTACTGTCTTTCAATATATATGTGTTCTTATCAACCAGGGGTCTGAGGACTGTCTCTACATAGATCGATAATGGTTCAGTTACCCATCCCTGGCCAGCCACAATAGGCCTCATGGGAGGGTCAATATGGGATTTGTGTACCTTGGGTAATCCCTGTATGATCGGTACAACTGGATGCTCAACTTTAAAGTACTGATACAGTTCTTCAGTAATACTGGATGACATGAGAAGGTCATCCAAAGTATAATAAACATCAAAAACTTTCTGTCCAACTGTTGCTTGATCAATTTTATCATAAAAATTCCTATCTCTCAAAAGTTGGATCATTCTATCATTGTAATCTGATGTATCCATTAATACAATGGGACCACCCTTGTCTGCTGGTCTAATTACAAGCTTATCATCGTTTCTCAAACCCTTCAATGCTTGTCTCTGTTTATAATTTAGATTTTGACCATGCTTCATGTACTTATGTGTTTGAAAGTATGTATGTATATTATTCTCAACTACTCTCCCGAACACATCTACCACCGGGTGTAATTGGGGGACATATGTACTATTCGGGCGAAAACGAAAAGCCTGTTGGTCATTGTTAACTGAGCCATAATCTAATCTTAACTGAACATTTCTAGTGAACATTTTGGTATCAATAACCAAATCTACTACATTATCTCTACAAATGGGTATAAAATTCAAGCCCTTATTCAAAACTTGTACCTCATTTTCATTCAAATTTCTACTAGAGAGGTTCACTATTAAAGAGGAATCCTCTCCCACATTTTTTTGAGTGTGGGTCCATTGTAATCCTCCATCGACCCCTTTCTTTTGTGTCTGCCTCTGCTTCCTGAACGTTTCCTTTCATAATACTGTCCTTGTGCTATCGGGAAAGGGACATTACCCTTCTGTATTAATGCATCTCCAGTCCACCCCCCTGATGTAACTTTTGGTCTAACTACAGCCTCCTTTGGATTCTGTGTATTACTGACACATAATAAATTATCTGTATCTTCTCTACTCTCTTGTTGTATATCTAATTGTACTTCAGGATTTTGTGTATTACTTAATGTAGGCATGTTTTCTTCTACCTCTGAGGTGTTCTCTCCCTCTCTACTAACTGCACTGGTGTCACTTTTGTTGCTTCTGTAATACCACCCCCAGCAGTTATTTGGGAGATATCTGTGGTAATCGTATCCAAGACAGGATTATGTGCAAACTGCTCTGAGGGCGCCTGTCTAGATGTCCCAGAGACATGTGAAGCATAAGTACCACGCTGGCCAGACGTAACACTAAAATTAGTCCTATTCTGTTCCCTAGGCCATGTGAAAACTTGATTGCTGTTGAAATCCCTAACATCTCTGCTAATCTTCACTTTCTTTTGTTCAATTAAACGTTTTTCAAACAGACAAACGTCATCTATTACTCGTTCTACTTGATTATGCATATATATATTATTACATTTCTTATTCACATTATGAAAACATTCGTTAACAAAATTTTTCAGCATTACTTCTTCAGGTGTATGATAATCAATTAGCAATTTCATGTAACTATAACTTAATTCAATGTTAAGTTGTTGCCATTTAAAAAGAAGGTCAGGGAATCTATTCCCTGACGTGGGCATTTTTAAAATTCGAAGCCCACGAGGTACAATTTTCTTAATTAAACAAGCTTCAAAGTATTGCCTTTGTACCTGTAACTTTTTTAACTTCATAAAGGCAACTTCAAGCTCCTGTAAGTCCTTCGAGATGTTTAATAAATTATTAGAAGCCTCTTCGTTGTTATCGGACTCAATATTAGGCTGAAAGTCCAAAAGTACATTTGCATTGCCGGTCAGGCAAACTTGAAAACGAGATACACCCTTGCTGAAACTCTCCTTCTCAATGATTCCAGGAACGTAAGGAAGTTCAATGTTCGAGTTGGGGGTGTTAGCCATCATCCTGGGTTGCCGTGCACAGTAATATAATGTATAATATGAAACAAAAAGTAGTACAGCAACCCAAAAGTACCAGTCGACAGCGTAGAGAATAATAAAAAGTTCAGTTACCATATAATGCTGTCGCTGGTGGCTACACCTCGTAAACACTGTTCAAACGAAACTCAACGAGTCCTCACAGCTCAGAAAAGAAGAAAAATTCCTTCTGAACGTCTTCAAAACTACTCCTGAAGGGAAATCGTAGTCATCATAGGCACAGTCAAGTAAAAACGTCAATGTTGCTTCACTCCAAGTATGATAAAACACAGCTTTATTCACAAGGTGCACAAAAAGTTAGCGCTTTCGCCGTTAGGCTTCATCAGACTATAAAAAATACATTCAACAGCAGTTGTTTAAAAAGTCTGCCCTACTCAGTGATAGGTTACATTCAATTAATTGAAATTTAAAGCGCCCTGACAAGCATATAGGTAAAACTCATACACATCTTTGAGTATATAAAGCAGTAACACTAAATAAAAAACTATATTAAAGCATAACTTTTTTAAAAACCTCACATATGAATAAAAACATATACGGCAAGTTATTCTTAAACAACTGTCTCACCAGAATTGTTAATAAAAATCCATATGTAAAAAATACTATATCCTATTAACAAACATCATGGTCTAGGGATTTTTCTACCTTTCAATACAGGTTTAATGTGAATTTTATCATTTAGGCCCGGTGGGTCATCAGCTCTAAGTCTGATGATCCACCTGAGCTCACATTATAAAGTACGATTTATTAAATCACCCCCCTTATAATAGGGTGTTAAATGTTGTATAACGCTGAATCTAAAACTATGACCAGGACCTGTCATTTTACTGTGTCTGGCCAATGCATTGAAATCTGATCCTTTCCTAATGTGGTAATTGTGTTCCCTAATACGGTCCTTGAAAGACCTGTTGGTTTTTCCTACATAAAATGAGGGGCATACTTCACATCTAGCCAAATATACCACATTTCTGCTATTACAATCAGTATTAGTACTAAAATGGAATGTATGTCCCGTAACAGGATGCAAGAAAGTCAGTTCTTCATTTATGTATTCACAATGGTTACACATACCACATAATACCATGTTTCTATTCATATTTACAAAAGTCTGCTTGTAGCCAGTATTCTTTGTTCTACATAATAACCTTTTTAAATTAGGTTTATTTCTATATGTAATCCTTGGCTGAGGTCCCACTATACTAGCAACATCACTATCTGATAACAAGATATTCCAATTTTTATAAAACATATCCCTAATTTCCCTCATATCTCTAGTGAAAGAAATAATAGGTCTAACCTCCGTAATGGGTGAAGGGAGGACCTCTCCATGATGTCCAGTTTGGTCAGAAAAATAGGGCAAGCCCTAGTAGACCGTAGATTGTGTACTTCTAAGATAACCTTGTCAACTAATTCAGGGTCATAGTTCCTATCAATGAATCTCATTCTCATTTCTTTTATTTCCTTCAAATAACAATCATCTGCAGGATTGTACCTGGATGCTCTCATAAACTGACCTTTTAGTATATTATAAAATATATGCTTGGGATGCATACTGTCTCTGCAAAGTAGTGTGTTCCGATGACATAATTTACGATGTATAGATGTATTCAGAAGTCCACTGTCCAATCTAAACACTTCCACATCCAAGTATGAAATCCTACTATCAGAGTAACTTAAAGTGAACCTTAGGAAATCTGTGGAAGAGTTCATGGAATTCACAAAACTCTGAAGTGTATCTACTTCCCCAAACCAGAGAAAAAAGAGGTCATCCACAAATCTACGGTATAAACCCCCAAACTCTTTAAATAAAGGTGAACCATGCAGGAACCTATCCTCCCATACAGCCATAACAAGGTTGGCGTAGCTATTGGCACAGGAAGTGCCCATAGCTACGCCATCCCTCTGGAGGTAAAAATCCTCACCAAAAATGAATAAATTATTGGATAGTACCATCTCCAAATAAAGTGTGATCAAATCTATTTTGTCAGGAGAGAAGTCAGAATGGAGTCATAAATAATCTTGTATATAATTAATTCCTGTTTCATTAGGTATCACTGTGAAAAGACTCACAACATCTAATGTCACTAATATATACTGTCTCCCCTCATCTAAGCTCTTCACATATGTGTATAAATCTAACAAGAATTGTTTACTGTCTTTCAATATATATGTGTTCTTATCAACCAGGGGTCTGAGGACTGTCTCTACATAGATCGATAATGGTTCAGTTACCCATCCCTGGCCAGCCACAATAGGCCTCATGGGAGGGTCAATATGGGATTTGTGTACCTTGGGTAATCCCTGTATGATCGGTACAACTGGATGCTCAACTTTAAAGTACTGATACAGTTCTTCAGTAATACTGGATGACATGAGAAGGTCATCCAAAGTATAGTAAACATCAAAACTTTCTGTCCAACTGTTGCTTGATCAATTTTATCATAAAAATTCCTATCTCTCAAAAGTTGGATCATTCTATCATTGTAATCTGATGTATCCATTAATACAATGGGACCACCCTTGTCTGCTGGTCTAATTACAAGCTTATCATCGTTTCTCAAACCCTTCAATGCTTGTCTCTGTTTATAATTTAGATTTTGACCATGCTTCATGTACTTATGTGTTTGAAAGTATGTATGTATATTATTCTCAACTACTCTCCCGAACACATCTACCACCGGGTGTAATTGGGGGACATATGTACTATTCGGGCGAAAACGAAAAGCCTGTTGGTCATTGTTAACTGAGCCATAATCTAATCTTAACTGAACATTTCTAGTGAACATTTTGGTATCAATAACCAAATCTACTACATTATCTCTACAAATGGGTATAAAATTCAAGCCCTTATTCAAAACTTGTACCTCATTTTCATTCAAATTTCTACTAGAGAGGTTCACTATTAAAGAGGAATCCTCTCCCACATTTTTTTGAGTGTGGGTCCATTGTAATCCTCCATCGACCCCTTTCTTTTGTGTCTGCCTCTGCTTCCTGAACGTTTCCTTTCATAATACTGTCCTTGTGCTATCGGGAAAGGGACATTACCCTTCTGTATTAATGCATCTCCAGTCCTCCCCCCTGATGTAACTTTTGGTCTAACTACAGCCTCCTTTGGATTCTGTGTATTACTGACACATAATAAATTATCTGTATCTTCTCTACTCTCTTGTTGTATATCTAATTGTACTTCAGGATTTTGTGTATTACTTAATGTAGGCATGTTTTCTTCTACCTCTGAGGTGTTCTCTCCCCTCTCTACTAACTGCACTGGTGTCACTTTTGTTGCTTCTGTAATACCACCCCCAGCAGTTATTTGGGAGATATCTGTGGTAATCGTATCCAAGACAGGATTATGTGCAAACTGCTCTGAGGGCGCCTGTCTAGATGTCCCAGAGACATGTGAAGCATAAGTACCACGTTGGCCAGACGTAACACTAAAATTAGTCCTATTCTGTTCCCTAGGCCATGTGAAAACTTGATTGCTGTTGAAATCCCTAACATCTCTGCTAATCTTCACTTTCTTTTGTTCAATTAAACGTTTTTCAAACAGACAAACGTCATCTATTACTCGTTCTACTTGATTATGCATATATATATTATTACATTTCTTATTCACATTATGAAAACATTCGTTAACAAAATTTTTCAGCATTACTTCTTCAGGTGTATGATAATCAATTAGCAATTTCATGTAACTATAACTTAATTCAATGTTAAGTTGTTGCCATTTAAAAAGAAGGTCAGGGAATCTATTCCCTGACGTGGGCATTTTTAAAATTCGAAGCCCACGAGGTACAATTTTCTTAATTAAACAAGCTTCAAAATATTGCCTTTGTACCTGTAACTTTTTTAACTTCATAAAGGCAACTTCAAGCTCCTGTAAGTCCTTCGAGATGTTTAATGAATTGTTAGAAGCCACTCCGTTGTTAACGGACTCGATGTTAGGCTGGAAGTCCAAAAGTACATTTGCATTGCCAGTCAGGCAAACTTGAAAACGAGATACACCCTTGCTGAAACTCTCCTTCTCAGTGATTCCAGGAACGTAAGGAAGTTCAATGTTCGAGTTGGAGGCGTTAGCCATCATCCTGGGTTGCCGTGCACAATAATATAAAGTATAATATGAAACAAAAAGTAGTACAGCAACCCAAAAATACCAGTCGACAGCGTAGAAAATAATAAAAAGTTCAGTTACCATATGATGCTGTCGCTGGTGGCTACACCTCGTAAACACTGTTCAAACAAAACTCAGCGTGTCCTCACAACTCAGAAAAGAAGAAAAATTCCTTCTGAACGTCTTCAAAACTACTCCTGAAGGGAAATCGTAGTCATCATAGGCACAGTCAAGTAAAAACGTCAATGTTGCTTCACTCCAAGTATGATAAAACACAGCTTTATTCACAAGGTGCACAAAAAGTTAGCGCTTTCGCCATTAGGCTTCATCAGACTATAAAAAATACATTCAACAGCAGTTGTTTAAAAAGTCTGCCCTACTCAGTGATAGGTTACATTCAATTAATTGAAATTTAAAGCGCCCTGACAAGCATATAGGTAAAACTCATACACATCTTTGAGTATATAAAGCAGTAACACTAAATAAAAAACTATATTAAAGCATAACTTTTTTAAAAACCTCACATATGAATAAAAACATATACGGCAAGTTATTCTTAAACAACTGTCTCACCAGAATTGTTAATAAAAATCCATATGTAAAAAATACTATATCCTATTAACAAACATCATGGTCTAGGGATTTTTCTACCTTTCAATACAGGTTTAATGTGAATTTTATCATTTAGGCCCGGTGGGTCATCAGCTCTAAGTCTGATGATCCACCTGAGCTCACATTCTAAAGTACGATTTATTAAATCACCCCCCTTATAATAGGGTGTTAAATGTTGTATAACGCTGAATCTAAAACTATGACCAGGACCTGTCATTTTACTGTGTCTGGCCAATGCATTGAAATCTGATCCTTTCCTAATGTGGTAATTGTGTTCCCTAATACGGTCCTTGAAAGACCTGTTGGTTTTTCCTACATAAAATGAGGGCATACTTCACATCTAGCCAAATATACCACATTTCTGCTATTACAATCAGTATTAGTACTAAAATGGAATGTATGTCCCGTAACAGGATGCAAGAAAGTCAGTTCTTCATTTATGTATTCACAATGGTTACACATACCACATAATACCATGTTTCTATTCATATTTACAAAAGTCTGCTTGTAGCCAGTATTCTTTGTTCTACATAATAACCTTTTTAAATTAGGTTTATTTCTATATGTAATCCTTGGCTGAGGTCCCACTATACTAGCAACATCACTATCTGATAACAAGATATTCCAATTTTTATAAAACATATCCCTAAGTTCCCTCATATCTCTAGTGAAAGAAATAATAGGTCTAACCTCCGTAATGGGTGAAGGGAGGACCTCTCCATGATGTCCAGTTTGGTCAGAAAAATAGGGGCAAGCCCTAGTAGACCGTAGATTGTGTACTTCTAAGATAACCTTGTCAACTAATTCAGGGTCATAGTTCCTATCAATGAATCTCATTCTCATTTCTTTTATTTCCTTCAAATAACAATCATCTGCAGGATTGTACCTGGATGCTCTCATAAACTGACCTTTTAGTATATTATAAAATATATGCTTGGGATGCATACTGTCTCTGCAAAGTAGTGTGTTCCGATGACATAATTTACGATGTATAGATGTATTCAGAAGTCCACTGTCCAATCTAAACACTTCCACATCCAAGTATGAAATCCTACTATCAGAGTAACTTAAAGTGAACCTTAGGAAATCTGTGGAAGAGTTCATGGAATTCACAAAACTCTGAAGTGTATCTACTTCCCCAAACCAGAGAAAAAAGAGGTCATCCACAAATCTACGGTATAAACCCCCAAACTCCTTAAATAAAGGTGAACCATGCAGGAACCTATCCTCCCATGCAGCCATAACAAGGTTGGCGTAGCTATTGGCACAGGAAGTGCCCATAGCTACGCCATCCCTCTGGACTTCTCTGCTGACAAAATAGATTTGATCACACTTTATTTGGAGATGGTACTATCCAATAATTTATTCATTTTTGGTGAGGATTTTTACCTCCAGAGGGATGGCGTAGCTATGGGCACTTCCTGTGCCAATAGCTACGCCAACCTTGTTATGGCTGCATGGGAGGATAGGTTCCTGCATGGTTCACCTTTATTTAAGGAGTTTGGGGGTTTATACCGTAGATTTGTGGATGACCTCTTTTTTCTCTGGTTTGGGGAAGTAGATACACTTCAGAGTTTTGTGAATTCCATGAACTCTTCCACAGATTTCCTAAGGTTCACTTTAAGTTACTCTGATAGTAGGATTTCATACTTGGATGTGGAAGTGTTTAGATTGGACAGTGGACTTCTGAATACATCTATACATCGTAAATTATGTCATCGGAACACACTACTTTGCAGAGACAGTATGCATCCCAAGCATATATTTTATAATATACTAAAAGGTCAGTTTATGAGAGCATCCAGGTACAATCCTGCAGATGATTGTTATTTGAAGGAAATAAAAGAAATGAGAATGAGATTCATTGATAGGAACTATGACCCTGAATTAGTTGACAAGGTTATCTTAGAAGTACACAATCTACGGTCTACTAGGGCTTGCCCCTATTTTTCTGACCAAACTGGACATCATGGAGAGGTCCTCCCTTCACCCATTACGGAGGTTAGACCTATTATTTCTTTCACTAGAGATATGAGGGAAATTAGGGATATGTTTTATAAAAATTGGGATAACTTGTTATTAGATAGTGATGTTGCTAGTATAGTGGGACCTCAGCCAAGGATTACATATAGAAATAAACCTAATTTAAAAAGGTTATTATGTAGACCAAAGAATACTGGCTACAAGCAGACTTTTGTAAATATGAATAGAAACACGGTATCATGTGGTATGTGTAACCATTGTGAATACATAAATGAAGAACTGACTTTCTTGCATCCTGTTACGGAACATACATTCCATTTTAGTACTAATACTGATTGTAATAGCAGAAATGTGTTATATTTGGCTAGATGTGAAGTATGCCCCTCATTTTATGTAGGAAAAACCAACAGGTCTTTCAAGGACCGTATTAGAGAACACAATTACCACATTAGGAAAGGGTCAGATTTCAATGCATTGGCCAGACACAGTAAAATGACAGGTCCTGGTCATAGTTTTAGATTCAGCGTTATACAACATTTAACACCCTATTATAGGGGGGGTGATTTAATAAATCGTACTTTAGAATGTGAGCTCAGGTGGATCATCAGACTTAGAGCTGATGACCCACCGGGCCTAAATGATAAAATTCACATTAAACCTGTATTGAAAGGTAGAAAAATCCCTAGACCATGATGTTTGTTAATAGGATATAGTATTTTTTACATATGGATTTTTTTATTAACAATTCTGGTGAGACAGTTATTTAAGAATAACTTGCCGTATATGTTTTTATTCATATGTGAGGTTTTTAAAAAAGTTATGCTTTAATATATTTTTTTATTTAGTGTTACTGCTTTATATACTCAAAGATGTGTATGAGTTTTACCTATATGCTTGTCAGGGCGCTTTAAATTTCAATTAATTGAATGTAACCTATCACTGAGTAGGGCAGACTTTTTAAACAACTGCTGTTGAATGTATTTTTTATAGTCTGATGAAGCCTAACGGCGAAAGCGCTAACTTTTTGTGCACCTTGTGAATAAAGCTGTGTTTTATCATACTTGGAGTGAAGCAACATTGACGTTTTTACTTGATTGTGCCTATGATGACTACGATTTCCCTTCAGGAGTAGTTTTGAAGACGTTCAGAAGGAATTTTTCTTCTTTTCTGAGCTGTGAGGACTCGTTGAGTTTCGTTTGAACAGTGTTTACGAGATGTAGCCACCAGCGACAGCATTATATGGTAATTGACCTTTTAAAGCCTGACTTAGCTTTTTCAGACATACTCGCACTCTAGTAAACAAAAATACTAACAACACTATATATATATATATATATATATATATATATATATATATATATATGAATATAATAACACACTATAACACTCTAAATATAGGAATAATACTTATCTCTATGTATATAAAGGGAAAAATAAGTTAAGGCAGAAAAATTAACAATTTAAATCGTACTGTCAGTCCTGACAGAATAACAACAAGGCCTTAACTGAAGAAAAACACTAAACTATTTAAACTACTTTAGCTATATGAAAAAACACACTCTCTAATAAACTATCAAACTCTACACTACTAATCTACTTTTTAAACTACTTTTAAATCTACAAACTTCAAAAAGGAATAGTATAATAGTATGAAAAAATACTGGCCCGAGCCTCTCACGATGCGATCTGCTGCTAGCGGTAAACTAGATCTGAGGGTTAGCACAGGAGGATCATGGGATAGAACTGTGCCTCGGGCTTTCTCGAAGATGCGAAGCTGGTGATGTGACCGACTCGGAGCCGAGGATCAGCTCCGAACCCGTGTGTAAGAACAAACAGCGAGATTGAACAATTTCACATCATATATTCCTATTATTTCTGGAAAACCACCCACATTTTGACTGGTGCCAGACACCCCATTCATGTGAGATGCAATTTCTGACCTCCAAGGAGAAATATTGTTCCACAATGCATCCAGGTGGCCAGTGACTAATATATTTACAGAAATATGATATTCAGGCATTTGTGTATACTTTGTTATTATAAATTAATGCAAACTGGTAGTAGAGAACAGGTTTCAGTGGCAAGTTTTCCAGCATTACATAAGCTTTCATTTAATACTATGAAGTACCACATATACTCTTACCTGTGTCAAGTTATTAACAGAAATACTAGTAAGGCACATATTCATAATGTGGCATAAAATGAGCTCATATTTTCTTGTTTACGAGTAACAACACATATTTCGGCAGGCAGACATTCTTAACCTGTCTGCTGATGTGTCTTGTGCAATACTTCTCCACCATGCTACTTTGTGGGCAATGGCTGAGATATTTACATAAACAGAGGATTATGATTTGTCTCCAATCATAACCAGTTTATTATGCGTTTGAAAAACAGATTTCAATAAAGTCACCTCAGGATCAAAGTCCGAGAAGTGAATTTCGGTAACCATGTTCAGAACACATAACAAAAGTTATGATCAGTGACCTAGTCATAACTGTTTTTTGTACATGGAGGTTTAACTGATCCATGTGCTACCAGACATAAAAAAAAAAAGAAAAAAAATGTAAGAATGTAAGGTGCTTTACCAGCTTTCAAAGCTGGAAAAGCACTTCGTGATGTCCATGATATGACTGCATACCTCTTAACTTCAATCCTTATTAATTCAGGAGAAGTCCAAAAATAATGAGTAGACAAAGGATCAGATATCAGGAACAGTCACTAAATATTACTCTAATTCATTTACAAAGTTAACAGAACAACAGATTTTGCATCAACATGTAATGCACTATTGCGGGCATAGAGGCTATCCAGTAGGCATGAAACATAATTTCATGCCAAATGGTATAGTACAAGTGATGCAAAAGTGTGTCAGTACTGATATAAATATTATATATGACACGTTTTAGTGAATACATGGCAAATGAATACTGTTTTTAAGCTAAAATGTGTGTCTACCTTAGCTGAACATGTTTACTAGCTACACAAGGTTTACTTTATGAAGCAATTAAGAGTTGTATAAAAGTTTGCCCTTTGTAAAGGCAATTTGATGTCTGGATCAGTAGTCCTGAAAGTCAGATTGAACTGGAAGAAGATACCAGGAAGAAGCTGACTTGTGTTATTGTTAAAGGACTCCTGAAATACTACTGAGAGGGAAAATGAGAAAGGCATTTACTGAGGCTGACTGTACATCAGCAGTATGGAATAGTTTTGCAGGTACAGACCATGAACGTGCTCACTCTAAGACCTTTGTTTGAGAAGCATGTGTATTTTTTTGGTTCTTTAGTACAGCAAACAATGCACCTTTCTAAGGCTAGTTAGTGTCAGTGCTCCCTTTAATGTGCCACTATATATATATATATATATAATATATATATATATATATATATATATATATATATATATATATATATATATATATATATACACTATACACACACACACACACACATACATATATATGTATAGATATATATATATATATATATATATATATATATATATATATTCATATATACATTTTATATATATATATATTCATATATATATATATATATATATGTATATAAAAACATATATACATATAACCAAAACCAAAAAAAACATGGTGCACGATAATAATGTGCTCGGAGAAATAAATCCACATGACAAGTACTCCAGCACATATGTAAAAACCAGGAAAGCAGTGATGCCAACTGAATTTGTTAAACAAACAGCCTGCTAATCAGACCGGTTTTGCCACATGACGTCATCAGTGTGTGTCTCACGGCAACAGTGACCTAGTCAATCTTATACATTCATGTTTAAAGCAACATCAACCCAAAATAATCCCCAAATGCACATAAAGTTATATACAACAAAATAAACCCTATTCATATTACACAACAAAGCTTGATAATACAAAAACTGAGCAATACAAACAGACATAAATTCCAAAACAAGAGTTCTGTTGTATACTTAACTTGAAATATTTTTTTGCACAGCAACAGCACATATCATTGATACCCGATAGGGGATCCTTTACCTTCAGAAAGTCTAAGTTTCAACCGCCCTATCAAAGGTCAGTTAGGATTTTTGAGCAACTAGTATTGCAAGAGCTGCATGCTAACCAAGGGGAAATTTTCAGGAATTTTTCCAATAATTTAACAGTGGGAGAAATGAAAGCCTTGGGGCAATTACAGCATAATGACAGTTTGGTTATCTCTGGAACAGATAAGGGATGGACTATAGTGGTTTGGGACAAACAGAAATATAATCATGAGGTCAGTAGCCATTTGTCAGATTTTATATCATATTGCCACTTCCCACTGGATCTGACCTCAGGGTTCAAGAGTATTATAGATTTTTTTTTACATCAGGAGAAGGAGCAAGGGACTATTTCAGAAATGTTAGTTACTCAAGTAAAGGTAGATGATCCACAAGCGCAATATTTTTATTTAGTACCTAAAATTCACAAATCAGTCACCCACCCTCCAGAGCGTCCCACTGTAGCAGGAAGAGGTACTCTTATCAAACCCCTTTCAGAGTACCTTGAGTTTAAACTCAACCCTTTATTGGTATTTGTGTAGGCCAGAATTAAGGATACCAACCAGTTTTTAAAACTTATGAGTGATTTGCAAATGTCCAATAATGCGTATTTGGGGACTCTAGATGTACTGGCATTATATACTAGTATCCCACATGAAGGGGGTGTTACAGCAACAAAATATTGGTTGCAGTATTCTGGTACATATGATGTGGCAGAAATGGAATTTCTACTGACTCTGTTGGGGCTGGTATCAGAACATAATGCTTTTGTAAATGGACAAGATTGGTATTTACAGATAAAAGGTACAGCAATTGGGGTTACTTTTGCCCCCATATGTGCGGACATTTTCATGGGATATTTTGAATATATATATCTATCTATATATATATATATATATATATATATATATATATATATATATATATATATAAACAGTAAAAAACGAAGCAGGAGGTAGCAGCTACGGCAGATGTCTGATGATGTGGCTGGTGCCACAAAAGCGCTCACCTCTTTTAGTAATAAATCTGTTATTCTACATAGCTGTGGCTGCTGATGAAGTGGCTGGTGCCACAAAAGCACTCACCTCTTTTACTAATAAAGCTGTTATTCTACATAGCCATGGCTGCTACCTCCTGCTTTGTTTTTTTACTGTTCATTTAATTGTGGTTGGCGGTAACTGTTACCAGCACCGTTTGGTTTTTACTGCGGATATATACATATATATATAGTGAAACCAATCTTTCTTCTTCTAAATTGGTTATGTGGCTCAGATACTTGGACAATTGTTGGGTAGTTTTGAATGGCCACTTAGACAGTTGGCGTGCATTTGTAGTTTATTTAAACAACAAAAATATGATATTTATTTTAGTGCTAAGTTGGACTTGTTTACCATTGATTTTCTTGATGTTAATGTAACAAAAACCATACATGAGGCAATGATAACAAGTCTATATAAGAAACATTTTACCAAAAATTCTTTGTTGCATGCCACTAGTTGTCATCCAGGGCATATTATAGATAACATCCCCAAAGCCCAGTTTCAATGAATTTGTCGTATCTGCATCACAGACAAACATTTTACAGAGGAAGCTCAATGTCTTAGGGACAGATTTACAGTGAGGGGGTTATCGGGAATCAGTGATCCAACAAGCATATGAACAGTCCAATTCCACATCTAGGTCCAGCCTTTTGGATGAGGGTATAGTTCAGAATCCTGGTGGAGGGACAAACTTAGATTATTGACTACATTTGGAAGTAATACATTTAAGATCCAGTCGGTTATATCTAAACACTGGCATATTTTGAAGTGAGATCCTTTTTTTGCACCACTTTTGGGTGATAGATGTGGGTTTAGTTTTCGGAAAGCTAAAACATTGTGAGAACATTTTTTGGCATACAAAAAAGGCCACATTACAGGTAGTGGCCTGGCTAGAAAAGTATTAGTGGGTAGCACTTTCTGTGGGCACTGCATATATTGCAATCTTATTTCTAGGACTAAATCCTTTACCTCAGTCAATACACCTAAAGTCTATGACATTAGGCATTTAATTACATGTACCAGCGAATGGGTAATATATATAGTAGTATGCCAATGTGGTTCATTTTATATAGGACAGATATCATGTGCCTTTAAGCAACATATAGCACTGCATTTGAGTGATATCAAATGTAAGCGAATCCAAAGTGCATTATATAAGCATATTATACAACATAATACAGTACATTTTATTTTTTTGGGGATAGATAAAATTGAAGGGGATCATTTGACTTTGGTTAAAAAACATCAATTGTTGACCAAGAAGGAATGAATGTGGATAATAAATTTGGGAACCTTATTTAAACTGGGTACCAATGACCATTGGTAACAAATATATAAAAAAAATATATTTCTTTGGATACATAAGATTTATTGTTTTGGAATTTATGGCTGTTTGTATTGCTCCATTATCTAGCTTTGTTGTGTAATATGAATAAAGCTTATTTTGTTGTTTATAAATTTATGTGCATGTGGGGATGATTTTGGGTTGTTGTTGCTTTAAACATGAATGTATAAGACTCACTAGGTCACTGTTGCCGTGAGACACACACTGATAACACCATGCGGCTAAACTGGCCCTGGGCAGTGGACTGTTTGTTTAATAAATTCAGTTGGCATCACTGCTTTACTGTTTTTTATGTGCTGGAGTACTTGTGTGCATATCTATCTATCTATATATATATATATATATATATATATATATATGTATGTATGTATGTACACACACACACACACACACATTATACAAAAAAAAAAAAATATATATATATATATATAGAGAGAGAGAGAGAGAGAGAGATATGCATGTATACAGCCAATTTAAATGACCTGTTTATCCAGTTCAGGGTCATAGAGAACTGGAATCTATGAGTCAATCTATGAGTCAATCTAATCAAACAGTATATGAAAGGCTGGATGCTGGACACTCTACTAGTCTATTTAGAAGGAACACAGCACTTTCTCTCACACACACAAAAGCTCACAAGCATGTGAATGTGCAAACACACACACACATACACACACACACACACACACACACACACACACACACACACACACACACACACAAAGGGTAGATACCAGATAACCTGTAAGTGAGAATTTGCAGGATATATGTATTATATATATATATATATATATATATATATATATATATATATATATATATATATATATATCATTCCGGGTACAGTGATAACACTGATTAAGTAGCAGAGATATGGGTGGTGCAGCTTCCTCCCACATCAGTATCTAGAATAGTTTAATTTTATCATCCATCACTTTAAACAAATGTCTGTGACTATAGTTCACACTCACTGCTATAGCTATTTATAATGTCAAAAAGACACTCTCTCATCTGTCCATACCTATTGTATGTATTTATTTGTTTGTATTCATTTGTGTTGATTGTGTTTCAGCTCTCTTAACATATTGATAATTGCACTGGTGAATCCAGAGCTTTAATTACATGCAAAATGTCTGCCTTCAGCTCTTTTAACCTACATAATCAGACATGACAGATATAGTGACTCATCCTGTCTTCAAAGAAGGACATTAATAATACTGGCATTTATCGTTTCATCAGGGAAGACTAGTACATGCAAACCAGACATTACACACAACATGCCTTCTATATACAGAACTGCTCTACTATCTCAGGGTGCAACACAGAATCTTTGTCAAAGAAACTACATATATCAATATATATCACAATGCACTTCACATTTACTAGTGGAACAGCACAGACAGCATTTTAGTTAAGCAGCAAATATTCAACTCCTGATGCAGAGATGTTTATACGAGGCAGTTCTGAATACTGGAAGTTTTGATAGACAAATTACGATACTGACAACTCAAGGAACTGTATATATAGTTCAGACCTGTCACCATTTAAGTACTGCACTTCTCAATGTAGCATTGAACTTTCAACCTTATCATTAGCATGCTGACATTTTAATCCTAAGAGCTCTTAAGGATACATCACAAGCATTTAAATTCTAAAAGCAACAGCAGCAGCAGCAGTGACCTTTCGGCAGTAGAACTATTTATAACGGTGACTCCAAGGTTTGAGTACCAGAAGCAGTTATAAGGTTTAACACATCTGTCTGCATGAGAAGCTCTGTAGGTTCAGCACAGACATCTTTTCAGAAGACATATAGCATACGCTGCTTAGTGCTACTGGCAGCACAAATGAAAATACTGTGGAATTATTTTCTCTGCAGGCATGACTGTGTACCTCTCAACCTGCAGACAATGGAACTAGGGGCAAAGCGTGTAATCCACATAAAATCTGAATATCAAATAGAACGTAACTCTTCCCATTTCCAGTAGGAATGTGGAACAATGCTCAGAAACATGTTTAAAAAAACAGGGAGTGATAAAAATATTAGAAAATAAAAGCACGTTATTAAAAAGATAGTGTAAAATCTGTAGACTTTAATGAACTGTATTGCAAAAGTGTACCACAATAAGTAATTTATTTTTGCTTGTGAAAAAAGGGGATGCAAGTTATATGTCCTCTTTCATTAAATTACTGGTGCTACTAGCATGTAGTTCATGTATTGTGGTTTTCTGTGTACTAAACAGGTTCAAAAATCATGTGTAATGAGGGGGATTCAAAAAAATTGTATGAAAGAATACATCAAACATGAAAATACTGACATGCTTCCAAAACAGGAACAGTTGAGAGGTCTGGGATTGTAAATACAGTTGTGTACACTTACCATAAATGTAGATGTTCGAGTGTATTCACTGTAGCAGTCATTACATTTGGAATATCTGCCTGCAGTAGCCCTCAGTCAGCCTGATTAACAAAGTATCGGTTCCTATGTCGGTTGCTGTCTCTTCTTCTGTGACGTCAGGGGTATAAAACATGCAGCCGACGTCATTACATCAGTTTTTCTTGCCCCAGATGTCAGGTGCCCCCCAATAGGAAGCAATTAAATCGATAAATATACAAGGTTATACCTCAAACAAAAAAGCAAATATACCAAAAAGCTTTTAAGCATTGAAAAGGAGAAAAGAGGTATAGGCAAACGAAGTCAGGGGGCTGGAGAGAGGGTAACCAGAACTGCAACAGTGAATACACTTGAACATCTACATTTATGGTAAGTGTACACAACTGTAATATGTTCTTTATGTTTCACTGTTGCAGTCATTACATTTGGGTAGATTTACAAAGCTAAGGATGGGAGGAGGAATTTAGATGGCATTAGGATCAGCTATAAGGCCCTGCAAAACTGCAGTGGCAAAGCCAGCTCTGGATTTAGAGAAAATTGGCAAATGGTAATGCTTGGCGAAAGTATGTACAGAACTCCAGGTAGCAGCTTCTAGGATGTCCCTGGCAGCTACACCTCTGAGAAAGGCTGTAGAGGTAGATGCAGCCCTGGTTGAGTGGGATCTGATCCCCTGTGGGATAGGTTTTCCATGGTGCTTATAGCAGAAGTGAATGCAATGGCCTATCCATTTGGAGATGGTTTGCTTTGAAACAGCCTTCCCCTCTGTCCCTGCAGCAAATGCTACCAGCAGTTGTTCAAATTTCCTTTGAGGTTTAGACCTGTCCAAGTAGAATCTAAGTTGCCTGTGCAGTATCCATTTCCCTTTGTTCTGTGGATTAGGAAAGAAGGTAGGCAAATTAATGGACTGATTAAAGGCCACACTGGATACCACCTTTGGCATGAAAGAGGGATTGGTCCTGAGGGACACCCTGTCCTCATGAAAGATGATGAAAGGCTCCACTGCCATAAGGGCCTGTAATTCAGATACCCTTCTTGCTGGAGTGATGGCTAAAAGGGAAGCTGTTTTCCAAGAAAGGAATTTTAAATCTGCAGTAGCAGCTGGCTCGAAAGGAGGAAGGGTGAGTTTCTCCAATACAAAGTTAAGGTCCCAGGCTGGAGTTGGAGCTCTCCTGAGTGGTCTTAAAATTTTGGCCTCTCTGAGGAACTGCGTGAGCAGTGGAAGAGAGAAGAGGGGAGGTTCTGTGTTATAATAAGCTGAAATGGCTGAGGCGTGAATTTTTATTGAGGAAAAAGACAGGCCCTTGTGAAGCATCTCGGTTAAGTATTGTAAAATCTGAGGTAAATTGGGCACTGCTGTGCTCATCCCTTGAGATTGGTTCCAGGCACAGAATCTTTTCCATTTTTCAGCATAAGATTTTCTAGTACTAAGCCTCCTTGCCTCTAAAATGACATCCATCACTGGTTTACTGAGGGATGGTAAAGGAGAGCTTAAGTAATTAGCCAGGCTGCTAGGTTCAGTGTTTGAAGCTGAGGGTGCAGAATCTGGTTCTCCTGCTGAGAAAGCAGGGTAGGAGTCTGAGGCAGGTGCCATGGGGCCAACAGTGACACACTGCACAGGAGGGGGTACCAGTGTTGTCGGGGCCAGGCTGGTGCAATCAAAATCATCCTTGGTTTGTCTTGTTTGATCATTAGTAGTACTTTGGAGAGCAGAGGCATAGGAGGAAAGGCATAAACTGATAGGTTTTTCCAGCTGAAGGACAGAGCATCCACTTTCCAAGCTTGTTTGTGGGGAGTCCTTACATAAAAGTTTTCCAATTGATAGTTCTGAGGGGAGGCAAACAGGTCTATATCTGGGCTCCCCCATTTGCTTGTCAACATGTTGAAAATCCTTGGTTCCAGTTTCCACTCGTGTGAGTCCATGAGGGTTCTGCTTAGTCCATTTGCCAGTGTATTTAGTTTTGCTGTCAGGAATTGAGCTTGTAGATGTACTTGGTAGCTCAAGGCTGTGTTCCACAATGTCATGGCTAGTCTGCAGAGAGTGTAAGAATGTGTACCCCCTGCTTGTTTATGTACTATATAACAGTGGTGTTGTCCGTCTTTACCATTAATTGTCCGGGAAGAATGTGGTCCTTGAAGACTGTCAGAGCATTCTGTACAGCTAACATTTCTTTATGATTGATGTGAAAGTCCAATTGAATTGGGTTCCATTTGCCCTGAATGCACTTCCCTGCCAGGTGCGCCCCCCCCCCCCCCATGCATAGTCTGATGGGTTTCCTGTTAAGGTTTATGCAGCGGGGGTAGTGTGAAAGGTAGTCCCTTGTTTTGGTGGCAGGCCTCTGCCCACCAAAGGAACTCTAGGCATAGACAAGGAATGATAGGAATCATTGCTTCTAGATCCTGAGAATGTTGACACCATGGGCTTTTTAGATACCACTGTAGTTTCCTCATATGCAGTCTTGCATAATGAATTAGAAGAATGCAGGAGGCCATGAACCCCGAGGCTTGTAGTATTTGCCTTGCAGATAGCAGGAATTTTGTGACCACTTGTTTGAAGTAGGTTGTCAAGTGAATTTGTTTCTCTGGCATGAGGAAAGCCATCTGGGAAGTTGTATTCAAGCTTGCTCCCAGGAATATAATTTGTTGACAGAGTACCAGGTGTGATTTCTTTTCATTTATGGTGTACCCCAGAAAAGTTAGCACCCTCTGCACAAAAGCCAGATGATTCAAAAGTATGTCCTGGTTTTCTGCCTGAATTAGACAATCGTCCAGGTATTGGTATATTTGAATGTTTCTTTTCCTACAAAATGCAATGACTGGAGCTAGGCACTTTGTGAATATCCTGGGTGCAGTAGATAAGCCAAAGGGCACTGCAGAGAACTGTTAGTGCATGTAGCCTGCTTTGAAGCATAGGTATATTTT
The DNA here is from genome assembly GCF_019279795.1 of Protopterus annectens. Taxonomy (NCBI): domain Eukaryota; kingdom Metazoa; phylum Chordata; order Ceratodontiformes; family Protopteridae; genus Protopterus; species Protopterus annectens. The sequence goes on from NC_056739.1 coordinate 1,594,868,106, forward strand.
GCAAGACTCCCCAATAGGAATGTGCAGGTATGCTTCCTTTAAGTTTAGTGTTGCCAACCAGGTATCTTTGCTTAGCATAGGAAGCAACTGGTGAATAGTCAGCATCTTGAATTTTGGAATCACAAAAAAGCTGTTTAGGGTAGGCAGGTCCAGGAAAGGATGCCATGAATTGTCTTTTCTGGGTACCAGGAAAAATTTTGAGTAGAAACTTTGTCCCTTTTTCTCTTCTGGTACCAAGTGAATGGCCCCTATGCTTAAGAGAGAGAGTACTTGCTTTTGGGCCTCTGCCCACTGCTTTGGAGGTAGATTCAGCCAAACGCTTGGAGTTGGTGACATGTGAAAGTGAAATCTGTATCCCTGGGACACTATATTTAAAACCCATTTGTCCTGGGTAATGAGTCCCTGGTTCTTTGCATGAAGTGCAATCTTTCCCTCCCAAAGGGGCAGTCAGTTGAGAAGTGCTTGGAAGTTTTAAAAAGAAGTCATTGAGACAGTTTACCATAGGGATGAGTTTTATTACTCCCAAATTTGGAAATGGAGGCCCCCCACTGCTTAGTCCTGTGCGTATCCTGGGACTGAAGCCTGGGTGCTCAGCTGGATCTGGGTTTGGACTGAGAAGGTCTGGAAGAGGCAAGAAATGACCAACTCTTAGGCCAATGCCTACTAAATCTTGGAGGTTGTACTTGTAAAATGTCTTTAACAATCTGCATAGATTTAGCTTTTTCCTCCATCTTTTTAAGAACTTCTTCTGCCTTGTTGCCAAACAGGTGGCCCTGATTTAAGTGTGCATCCAGTAATTTTGCTTTAACATGATCTGGCAAGGATTGCTCCTTAACCCAAGCATGCCTTCTAAGTACAGACCCAGTTACCACAGCCCTGCAAGATGCCTCTAGTGAATCAAAACCACATTGCAATGTATGTTTGCCAACTTGTTCAGCAGAATGCATAAAATCCTGTAAATCCTTATTTTCAGCACAATCAGGAATCAACTGCATTTTCTGTTTAAGCAATCCAGTAATATGCAGCTGATACTTTAACATATGAAACTGGCAATTCAAGGCCCTAATGGCCAAAGTTGCAGAAGTGTATACCTTCTTACCCCATCTATCCAGCACCCTAGAGTCTCTATCAGAGGGGCTAGGATTTTTGGCAATAGTAACTTTAATGCCCTTGGGTCCCTGTGAAATGGTTTCAGGATCTGCAGTAGGATTTTTGAAAAGGAACTTGTGAGAGTCAGGTTTTCTGGAAGAAGGAGGTAAAGAGTCAGGGGCCATGCTAGATTCCGACAGGAGGCATAGCTAAAGGCCTGTGCTGGGGCAGGAGTAAGAAATCAGTAAGCCTCTTTTTAGAATAAGAGAAATCCTGACTTTCCCCATGAAAAAAGCTCCCTGAGAGTATGCAAGGTTTCACCAAAAGAGAAATCCTCTTGGGGGGGAGCAGAGGGAATCCCCTCAGCATCAGAATCCTCATAGGTAGATAAGGGTAAATCCTGGTCATCAGAGGAAACAGAAATTTCAGAATCCTGGTCAGAAGTATCATACTCAGTCCTAGGTCTCTTTGAGGGGGAAGGTTGGCTTCCCCTGATTAAAGAAATAAGGTCTTCAGTCATTCTTATCATTTGTTCTTCAGGCATAGAGGCCTGACCATGTGGTCTGGGCATCAGTTTTCTAGGCATGGTTCGAGTTTTAGGCCTTGAATAAGAAGATGGCGCCAGTTTAATATGCAAGTCAGTAGACCTGAATACACCCTCAGAAGCCAGTGCCTGCACAGCAGCTCCAGACCCATCCAAGGTAGAGACATCCGCAGGTTCCACAGTTGAAGCATTTCGAGGCATACTGGACTCCGAATGGGTCTAAGTAGAGGCCTGCGAATCTGAAGTAGTGGATATCAGGGGCTGCGAAAGCACCTCACTGGGTACCGGTGAACTGGGCGGCCTGTCTCTGTCTTTATCTTTGTGTTTTTTCGGAATGTCGGTAGTCGGATGGCTTACTGAAGACATATCAGGATAATTGAACCGAGCACCAAAAAATTTAGAAGCACAAATATACCGACGACGGATAGTTTGTGGATTAAATAAGGCACAAAACTGACAGCGAGGTACGTCGTGATCAGGGCCAAGGCAAGGAATACAGTACGAATGAAAATCTTTATGAGGTGTTTGCTTTCCACAAGAAATGCAATTATTTACATTTACTGACATCGGTTTAGAGCAAGAAAAAGTTTCTCCAACAGGGTACTTAGCTTTTAGTTGAAGACTTCGGTTCTGAAACTCGAAAACGAAAATTTCAGGAGTCGGCCGACTGGCACTTGCGAACTGCTATTGCTTCGGGCACCACACGGCAAGAAAGACTGATGTAATGACGTCGGCTGCATGTTTTATACTCCTGGTGACCTGATATCATGGAAGAAGAGACAGCAACTGATGTAGGACCCAAGACTCTGCTAATCAGGCTGACTGAGGGCTACTGCAAGCAGATAACCCAAATGTAATGACTGCAACAGTGAAACACAAAGAATATCTGCAGGGCATTACTAAATGTGCCAGCAGTACTTTCACTGGTACTACATCACTAAATATCAGTGTTTAAAGAAACTGTTTTTTATAAATATTACTGCTAGTCTTTTTGAGAGACAGCATCCAAAATGAGATAGATAGGGTATCCTGTATATGCCTTATGGCAAAATACTCTTTAGTGCAAAATTGCAGTGACAAGCCATTATTGCAGCAAGGATCAAAGTCTGATAGCAACTGGAATGGCAAATAGGGTGGTGGGCTTTAACAAGGGGTTAGATTCCAGAAACAAGTAGGTGATCCTCCAGATGTGTGTGACATCTGTGTGTTTAGACTTGAGTATCTACTAGGAGCTGTTCACAGAAAACCAAAAAAAAAAAGACGTAAAATAAAGAGTGCAAAATAATGGGGCAGGGATGGTGAAGGGAAAAGGGGATCTGACTTACATAGAAAAGCTAAGAGATCTGGGGACTGGAAAAGTAGGGATCTGAAATGGTATAATAAGAGGAGAAGCAGAAGGAGTGAAACTGAAAAGAATATACAAATAGCAGAAGGTGCAAATGGAAAATGTAGGAAGCATTGTTAAATCAAACATGAGAAGGTTCTCACTGTAAGAGTTAAGAGGAAGGTACCACAAGAAGGGCTGGTGCCTCAAGACTATATAAGGATTCAGAATGGCATTGGACATACAGAACAGAGAGGAAGGGAGGTCAAATGGAAGATCACAGTTTGTAGGCATATGGCAAATCCCTATGTCTGTATGCCTATAAGCACCAACAGGTGCTAGAAACATATTTAAGCAGTGAGGATTCTTTGGCCTCGACAGTGGACTTCTCTCTGTTACGGTACCAACAATTCAGCATTGACTTAATGTTACTGAGAGTAATGGCAACACCAGCAATTACTTTTCATCAGTGATGGGATCACTGATCTCAGCACTAGCATTTTACTGTCAGAACTCCTAGTAGTTACCCCAATGAAACCTCATCTCCAGATGCACTTCTGGTTAGGGCACTGACAAATCTATTGCTAGTAATATTACTGCACTTTTATTTTTAGGGGCATTCAGTCTTGTGGTACTTTTACCTTCATTTTAAAACAAATACTTTTTAACTGTTACAGTACTATGCATTACCTATGATGTTTGCAATGGCAAAGGCCATTCTTTTTCTGAATCCATGATTTTGGTAAAAGCATTTCTCTATTAACACTGCTACTTCTTAAGATACTGTACATCTGACCTACAGGCCAACAAAACCATGCAGACAATCAATAAGAAGCTTGGATCACTGTATAGAAACAAGACACTTTTAACCCCACTGACTAGGACTGAAATTGCCCGATCACACCTACTCTCTACTCTTTTATATGCCTCACCTGTACTCTCAAACCTCAATAAAACCGAACTAAGTAAGCTGTCCCATAGCTACAACCATATTGCCAGATCTGCCACTGGTTCCACCTATAGAACCCATCACTTCCAGAACCTGAAACAACTAGAATGGCTAGAACTGCCCAGCTTAATTCAATTCAATCAACTCTTAATAGCGCACAAAGTTCTGTGCCACCCTAAAGATACCCCCTCTCTTATAAATATTATTAAGCCATATTACAACCTGAGATCCCTACAGTCAGCCGACAAATTACTGGTCCAAACCCACAAAGCTAATAACTCAGATGGTGAATTCCTGTTCACCAACTTTGTTGACAAAATGTGGAATGCCTTGCCAAACTGCATAACCCTACAATCCTCAAAAGTCTCTTCAAAAAAAACCTCAAACAGTATCTCAAATTGAATTGGCTATGCCCATGTACTAACCCGGATTACGTTATAAAACAATAGCATAATCAGTAATTATCATAGCATAAACAGTTATTATCATAACATCTAACCACATCAACATGCTATGTATCCAAGCTTACTTGTAATTGCGTCTGTCCATGAGAACTGTGAGTCCCTACTAGGGACTAACTGTGAGTTACAATCTTACTTGTTATTGTGTCTGTCCATGAGAACTGTGAGTCCCTACTAGGGAACATTACTAAACCAATGTACATAAGATATATTACCACTTTTTTTTTATATATTCTAATTGTTTTCTAATTTCTTGTGTAACCTTTTGTATGTTTGACTATGTGTAGCTTTTCTCCCCGGGCCTCCACTAAAAATGGACATATATCCAGTCAGACTATCCCGGTAAATAAATGTAAAATAAAAAAATAAATAAATAAATCTTTATTAAGGCTAAGCACAGGAAAAAAAAAAAGGAAGTCATGTCTTACCATAATGTTCCATCTGTATTATTGATCTTCGTTCATTCATTACTGATGGGATATTGGTTCTGTCCTCTGAACCGAGCCAGACAATATCAAGCTCGCATCAGCCAAAAACTCTTGAACCAAGGTCCTACCCAGAATGCTCTGCTCCCTGTTACCGCAGATCGAGTTTGCAAGTTGATAGATAAAAGTAGAGGCTACCTCTGGTCATAAGAGACCTACAAGAAAGGAGTACATGAGATCAACCAAGAACCTCCAGATTGGGGTGAAAGGGTGGGAAGTAATGAATGAACGAAGATCAACAACACAGATGGAATGTTATGGTAAGACATAACTTCTTTATCTGATGTTGTTAATCTTCATTCATTCCTTACTGATGGGACCTGTATCCCTGGGTGGCCCTCATGGAAGGACATTCCTGAGCACCATGGAGCCAAAGGAAGCTCTACTTCTGGAGGCCAAGTCCTATTTGTAATGAAGAATAAAGGTATGAGGTTTGGCCCAAGTCACAGCTGAGCAAATATCATTGAGGGAAACCTTAGCATGGAAAGCTGCTGAAGTTGCGATAGATCTTGTAGAATTTGCTTTGACTCTATGAGGCAAGGTGAGATTGTTTTTGTTTTAGATAAAGGTGATACAATTTCTCAACAATGAAGCCAATGTAACTTTTGATACAGGATGACCCCGTCTAGGTCCAGAAAAAGCCAGAAACAGTTGATCTGATTTACGGGTAGATTTTGTTCTGTCTAGATAAAATCATATTTGCCTATGAACATCCAAGGAGTGCAGGCAATACTCTCCTTTGTTAGAATGATTAGGAAAGAACACTGGTAGATCAATAGACTGGTTGACAGATCGTTCTGACACCACTTTTAGTAAAAAGGTAGAATTTGTTCTCAGTGATACCCTGTCCTTATGAAAGATAAGATAGGGAGGTTTGATGCATAAGGCCTGAAGTTCTGACAATCGTCTGGCTGATGTGATTGCAATTGGAAACAAAGTTTCCAAGAGAGATATCTTACATCACAAGAGGATGCAGGTTCAAAGGGTGGAGCTGTAAAGCTTGCAGAACTAAAGCCAAATCCCAAGGTTGTTCATGTTCTCTAAAGGGAGGTTTTAGGTGGATAACCCTTTTCAAGAAAGTCTTACAGAGTATATGTGATATAAGAATCTTGAAAACCAATATGAAAATTTGAGATGGCAGCTAAATGTACACAAATAGTAGAGGCAGACACCCCAGAGTGGAAAAGATGTGATAAGTAATCCAATAACCCCAAAACTGGTGCTGACAAGGGGTCTATTTGCTTATCTGCTGTCCATTGAGAGAACCTCTTCCAGTTGTTAAGATAGATTAGTCTGGTGGACGATTTATGAGATGCAATAAGAATATTGTGCATAGGGGACAAAAGGTTTTCATGCCTGACAATCATAGGAAGTGGTGAAACCAAGCTGTCAGTTTCAGGGTTGTTACATTGGGGTGAATCAGACCCTGCATATGGGAGATCAATGTTGGTGATGAATTGAAGATCCATGGTTGATCTAGCAGGTGAGGCCAGAGGAAGGGAAACCAGATTTGTCGAGGCCAATATGGAGCAATGAGGATCACTTTGCTTTTCAACTGTCGTACTTTCTTTAGAAATCAGGAGATGAGGGGAAGAGGAGGATAGGCATAAAGAAGACCCGAGGGCCAAGTGTGAACTACAGCATCCCTTGGTGACTGTCTCAAGGGGGGATCAGGGCAAAGTAGTCACTGCACTTGTAGTTGGTTGGGGAGGCAAATACGTTGCAACAAGGCTGGTCCCAGCGGTGGAAGATTTTTGCCGCTATCAGAGGATTGAGGGACCACTCATGAGGCTGTAGAATACACCTGCTCAATTTGTCCGCTATCATGTTGGAGCTCCCAGCAATGCGCATTGCAATCAGAAAGCAGTTGTGAGCTATCGCCCATTGCAATATTCTCAAGGCTTCTCGGCATAATGGGTAAGATCTGGTGCCCCCTTGTTTGTTGATGTACCGGACCACTGACATGTTGTCTGATTGGATTGCAGTAATCCCTGATGGAAGAATGGAGTGAAATGCTTACAACGCTGGAAGCACTGCCCTCAGTTCCAGAACATTGATATGCAAAAGGGCCTCTGTCTCCGACCAGGTGCCTTGGACAGAGTTTCCCTGACATAGCCTCCCCCACCCCATCAGGGAGGCATCTGTGGTCACCGTGGCTATCAGTAGATGGGGGGTGAAAGGTTGAGACCATTACTGGGGATTTTTGGACGTCCACCAGAGTAAATCTTGCTTGCATCTCTGAGTCACACTTATTTGAAAAGACAAAGGATGTTGTAGAGGGCACCACTGAGTGAGAAGTAGCCATTGAAGAAGTCGCATGTGGAATCTGGCTAGGGGAACATTAGTAATTAAAGGTGCCATTAACCACAATAGCTGAAGTACAGATTGAGCTGGGGATTTGTGGTGACAGAGCAGCGGTTGAACTTGTCTTATTATCTGAAGTCTGTGTTCTGGAAGGGATGCTGTGCAATTTCTCATGTCTAACAGTACCACTATGAATTCCAAAGACTGAGTTGGGGTTGTGTTGAATTTCTTCCAGTTTATAGTGATGCCCAGGCTTTGAGCTATTAAGAGAGTATACTGCAGGGCTTCTTCCAGTAGATGCTTGGTGGGGACAGTAAGGAGCCAGTCATCTATATATGAAAATGCCTGGAATCCTTGAAGTCACAAATAAGTGATAACCACTGCCATGCATTTGGTGAACTCTATGGGGGCTGTAGAGAGACCGAAAGGCAGAGCTTGAAACTGGTAGTGACTGGCTCCAATACAGAAATGGCGGTAACTTCTTGATCATTTGTCCATCTTTATGTGGTAATAGGCATCTTGAAGATCTACAGAGCACATCCAATTGTCTTCTTCCTGAAGAGGAAGGATAGACTGAACCATGACCATCAGGAATTTCTCTGTTTTTACAGATTTGTTTAGTGTACTGAGATCCAGAACTGGTCTCCAGTCCCCTGACTTTTTTGGCATTAAAAAGAACCTTGAGTAAAATCTGCATACTATCTGGTCTGGGGGGACCATCTGGATGACTCTTTTTTTGTAGCAGCTTTTTGATTTCGTGTGCTGCTGTTTCCCTTTGACTGGGTGGAATGCTGGGTAACACTCTTGATGAGACTTGGCAAAGATGGACAGGGATGTGATAGCCTCTGGATATAATCCGTTGTACCCAAGAGTCGGTTATCTTTTGTCAGGCAGTGGGGTACAAGGAGAAATGATCCCCAACCATTTCCAGAGGTGAGCAGTCAGGCAATGCTTCAGGAGCGCTGATAGGGTTGGCCAGAGAAAGAATTCCTGGAACCCCGGTTTTATGGACCTCGTCTTGCATTGGAATTTCCCCTCTGCCTCTAGGGCAAAACTCGGCATGTGCATCCCAGAAAGAACTAGGGCAAAACTCGGCATGTGCATCCCAGAAAGAACCTTGTGATTTTTTGTGCCATATCTTTCCGCTCCTCTGATTTCTGGAATAGAATTGCTGAGGAGTGGAGTGTCTGACACCAACGGCAGACAAGGTCTTGCCATCTTGTTTGCACCATGTTAGCGTATCCTTGACTTTAGGGCCAAACAAAGAAGCGGCCTCTATGGGGGCATTCATGAAGGAAGCCTTAAAGGAGTCCGCAAAGTCACAAAGGTGCATCCAAGCATGTCGTATTTTGACAATACCTGTGCCTGCCGCTCTAGCCGCCCCTTCCGGTGCATGTGAAATAAAATGCATAGAAGAGTTGGACATGGACTCTAGGGTGGCTATCTGAGAAGCCACATTATCAAGGACTTCATCAGAAACAGCTCCTGCCAAAGTTTCAGAGAGCTGGTTGATAAGATCTCATTGAAGCTTGGTAAAATGTGCCAAATAATTCAAAGACCTTACGGCGGAGGTCAATGAAGCAAACACATGCTTCCCTAATCTGTCAATCGCCCGGGACTCCTTATTGGGTGGATGGAGAGTTTGGCTCTGTTCTGCCAAATCCTTCTTAGTAGCAGCTGCCACCACCATAGCATCTACTGGAAGACCACGTGACCAGTGGGGGTGCTCTGTGAGGGGCAATAATATTTTGTCTGGCCTTTTAGGTATCACTTCCACGGTATCAGGAGCCTTCCATGCGTGCTGCATGATGAGCTAGACAAGCTCATTGGTAAGCGGGGTGACCCAGGAGGTAGGGGGCTGGGCACAAAAAGCCTGTAGGAATATGGATTCCTCAGAGGAAGGATTAGAGGGTTTCCAGTCACCCCTCTGTCTGTGGATCTTGAGGATGTCACCAAAGGACACCTCATCAGGAGGGTGACCGTGGGGACCCTTCCCCATCATCAAAATCCGTATCTTCAGTCAATGACTCCTCAGTGGAGTCCATGTGCTTCCTCTTGCATGATGCTTTGTGGGGCGCTTCCTCAGTGGGAGGTTCTGGGGAAGACTGCAAAGAGGGGGTTTCCTGAGGAGGAGAGACCTGACGCTCTTGTGCCCGGTGTCCGGGGGTTGAAGCTTGTGGCAGTTGCAGCACAGAGGGGGGAGAGGATTCTGACAAATGAGCTTTGCCAGTGGAGGCAAGCGCCCTCTCCATGGCCTGGAAGGCTGGCCCACCCAAGGAGGGTTGGGTGCCTGGAACCCAGCAAGACAACCTCAGAACCGGGGTCACACCCTGCCCCGACAAGCCTGCCCCCCAAATTAGGAGTCTCAAGAGGAATGTGAACTATAAGAGAGAGAGAGAGCATCTCTGGAAGGGGCCATAGAAAATATTGGCACAGAGCCAGGAATGCCCTCCCCAATGGCACAGCCACTGGCCTGAGAAGAGCCTGATGCCCAGTGCACTGAAGGCCAAAAGGACGACTCTTGATTCCAAAGTGAGATCCACTATTGGAGTTGGAGGGAGGCAAGCTGCTGTCAGAGTAATAGGCTTCAAAACTTGAATGGAAGTCAAAGTAGGAGTATATGCTGGGGTTTGAGGCAAAATACACTCACCTGAATGAGGGAACGTGGACTTTGACAGTTGAGAGAGACCTCTGGCCACAAGCGACTGGTCAACAAGCCGGAACACATCCTGCTCAGAAAGACTCTTGGTTGACCTCATGGGGAAGGCTGATGACCATTCTGGCCTTTCTAAGAAAGGACTATACTGACTGCTTAAAAAAGGATCCAATGAAGGGGAATATTTGGTCCTTGCTAATTCAACAGGTGCACAGCTTGGAGCTGAGGAAGTCTGCACTGAAGAAAATGGTGTAGAAAAGGTCTGCGCCGAAGATGTCAGTGCTGTAGTAGTTGAAGGTATCTGCACCGTAAAGGCAAAGGTCTGCCCCGAAGGGTAAGGTGCCATGGTGGAAAGTGTCTGCACCAGCAATAAGGATGGTACCGAGAAGGACTGCACCGAAGTACATGTTGGTGCTGAAAAAGTCTGTGCTGTGGAGTACAGAAGAGTCATACTTGGAGCCGAAGGTGACTGTACCAACGGTGCCAAAGGGGACTAAACCTGTACTGATGGTGCAGTTAGGGGTTGTGACAGAACTGTTGGAACTGTACCTGTCTGCACCGTGAACTCCGGTGCCGATATCGATAATGGAGACATGGCTGTAGTCCGGATCATTCGGGGCGGTGTCAAACCTGGAGCCGACAGGGTCACAGGTGGCAGCACCAGAATAGTAATCAATTTCACCTTTTTGTGAGTCAACTCCCTACGATCTCCAGAGGGAGAAGAAGGGAGTGACCTAGATGAAGAAGAGGAAGAACACCTTTTGCAGTGTTTAACAGGAGGGGGTGAGCCCTCTGACCCAGAAATAGCCTGAGAGAAAGCAGACTTGAGGAGACCTTTCAAAATTTACTTATTCTTCCTCTCGTTGAGAGTCCTGGTAGAGAAGTTTTTACAAATCCCACACGGAGGATCTACAGTCAAGTGGAAGACATTAAAACAGTAGACACATAAATCATGGCCATTGGAAAGCAGTAACTTATGACCACAATCCTTGCACTGCTTGAAACCAATAGAACTCTTCTTATCTGACATATGTGGCATGGAGAAGAAGCACAGTAGCAAAAGGAAGAATAACAGCTACCCAAGAAAAGGGTAAAAGAGAAAGGAAAGAATACCAATGATGGTAATGGAGAATTACCACAAGGTAAGAATAGAGGGTAATAGAGGGAGAAGATTAGAGGGAGAGAGTCTAAAGTGTGCGATAGGGTAGGAAAATATTAGAATAAACTTTTGAGAAAATTTTAGAGTAATAATATATAAACTATCAAAAAAATTGACACTTAGCTGAGAGAGTGGCTGGACACGGCTGTTCAGCAATGCGGCAAACGAGATCTGAGGTAACAGGAAGCAGAGCATTCTGGGTAGGACCTTGGCTCGAGAGTGTTTGGCTGACGCTAGCTTGATATTGGCTGGCTCGGTTCTGAGGACAGAACCGATAACCCATCAGTAAGGAATGAACGAAGATTAACAACATCAGGTCATATAATTTCCATCATATTTTTATATTATCTGCAGTATTGTTATTCCTCTACCTCTATAGTGGTATTTTCTCTAATTTGTTGTATCTCAATGTGGATTTAGCAATGGCACCCTACGCACACACATATTTAGACAGCCATGCACACACACACACACACACGCACACACACACACACACACACACACACACACACACACACACACACACACACACACACACACACACACACACACACACACAGACATCCACAAACTAGCCCCTAAACTTGATCTCAGCAGTTCTTTCATATGCATGCTCCATACCTCTCAATCTCTTACAGCAAGAAATCTGGACAAAGCCATAAATAAAAGTGGGAAAAGGCCAAAAAAATAGGGACAATTTTTAAATTTTGCTCTTACAAACTTAGAAAGTTGATAAGTAACAGGTTTTGCATTAGCATGAATTTTCCGAACAGTATGAAGACTGAAACTCAAATGTCTGTCATTATTTTCTAATTTCAGTCTTTAATGGTTTGCCACTAATTTTCCAGAAAACCAACATTTTATGGAAAATGGACCAAAAATAAGAGACAAAAATCTGGACATTCTGCGAAAATATGTACAGTTGAGAGGTACAGAATGCTCTAATACACACACCCACATACAGAATCTTTTTCATGCCAGTAAAGACACTCACATATAGATCCACACACTAACACTGCCCACTTTCTCAGCTTCTACATGCACAAAAGGGTACTCTCATAGGAGTCACGGGGTGACGTCTGTGTTTTTACACCAGTCCCTTTTTTCCTCCTAGACCTGCAGACATTTCAGGAGGGGGGAATGACTAATTAGCATAAGCCACTCTCTTAGACTGCCACATTAGCACATGGTTTACACAAGAGAATGCTCTCCTTGCTGAGGCCCCAGTAAAGTCTCTGAATTCAAAAACCTTAGTGAGATGTGGAAACCCTCCAGGTTAAGGCTTCTTTCTGCATTCTGCTAAGCCATTCTGAATCACATGGTCCACATAAGTTTACTTCAGAAAGGTGTAAACATTTTCTGTGGTCCCCTGCTTCCCATTCACTCATACTGAAACTATCAAGATTTCCTGTACTGTTTTACTGTCTGTGACTACAGTGTCAGTAAGTCTTTTCTAAAGACTCCCATAGATTACTGTTAGTGACCATCTTCTGAACATTTTATGGCTGTTTTAAATATTAGTCATAAATGTGGTGCTGCTGTATCATATTTTGTTCAAACTTACAAACATAACTGCAAGTTAAATTTTCTGTGAGATGAATGCAGTAGGTGGGAGAGTACAGTTGTGTATATAAACTTATCATAAAGTACAGTTATGTAAAATCTTACCAAAACAGTAGCTGTCCTTTTCACTGTCACAGTATTCATAACCTCTGGAATCTCCTGCCAAGAACTGCCCGATATCCAGTCAGTATGCCAAAGCCTTTACTGTCTCCTAGCATGGTACATCAGGTGTATACTTTCCATGCCGGCCTAAGGCATAAAAATGTCATACAAATGCTCCATATTCAGAATTGAATCACCCCAGGAGAAATAGAGCCAACCCAGAAGAAAGGAGGACATGCACGTGAAGAGACAGAAAAATGAACAGAAGAAAAGGACTGAATATTGCAACAGTAAAAAATAAGGGCATTTACTGTTATGGTAAGATTTTTATGCAACTGTATTATGTCCTTCCTTATCACCGTAGCAGTATTCAGAAGCTATGGGAGAACACCAAGGCTACTGACAAGGATAGGAGGAGGAAAGTACAAAGAAGCCCTCTCCAAAGCCATGAAGGACAGCCATGACAAATTCTGCCCTGGCTATGAAAATCACATCCCACTTGTAATGCTTAGTACAAGTGTGGACAGAGAACAAAGTGACAGCTGCAAGAATGGAACTATTATCCAACCCTTTAAAAAAGTTACAGAAGAGGTCACTGCCCTTGCAGAATGAGCCCTGACTGAAGCAGAAAACTGTTTTCCATGAATTATGGCCTTATAAATCCAGGAGGAGAAGATGATTTGCTTAGAAACCACCAAACTCAAAGTCTTGGTATGAAAGGAAACAAAAAACTGCTCAGATATACAGATAGCCTTTTCCTTATACAAATAATACTTGAGCTGTCTATGAAGATCCAAGATGTGAAGAATCTTCTCACTAGCAGATTGTGGAGAAGAAAAAAAGGAAGGAAGCTGGATAGAATGACTAAGAGACAAATTATTGACCACCTTTGGCATAAACAAAGGATTAGTACACAGAGACATCCTATACCTATGAAAAATCAAAAAGAGAGCAACAGCCATCAGATCCTGAAGTTAGCTGTTCCAGTGGCATAGAGGGTCTCCTCTCAGCAATCCTTGGTGAAGGCTGGGGACATCAAATTGAGGGTCATTGTCCAAAGAATGGAAAACTTGGTGGGCCTGGCTGATGCAGAGGTGGGGCAATACGCTGCATGCCCCTGTTGCATGCCCACTCCTTGGATGTAACCAGAAAGATCTCAGTGAGAAAGAGGAGTAATGATGCTTGAAAGTAACCCCCCCAACACACACAAGATCCCCAGGATGCACTTAGGTTCCATGACCAGCCCCAACTAAAATCGGATTTAGTCAGGCAGGTACATAGAATCTGGTAGACCCAGCACAAATGTGGGCCACAGTATAGGAAGGCTATAAAATGATGCATGGGAACACAAGTGCTCAAAAAATTCTGCTTCTTCTTGACTACAATTTTTTTAGAAGCAGACTGACTAATTCAGGCAAATTCTCCCCAGGGACAGGCATCCCAGTCCAACTAAGCAAAGAAGCATTCCCGGCTCTTTCCTCCCAAGAGTGTTTCTCCCCTGCAGAATACATATTTAACTCCTGGTCTAGGGTGACTGAAGGGACTACATCAGAGGGAGCCATGAAAAAAAGACTGCCCATCTGTGAAACCAGAAAAAGGCACAGCACAGTCACCCATCTGTGACTGAGGAAAATTAGTAGCCAGCTGTTGGGGCAAAGGCTGTTTGGAAATTTTCTTCTTTTTGTGGCTGGAAGAAGTAAGGACTGAGAAGCAGGTAGGTTGTTCTATGGTTAAGCTGCAAATGATGTTTGAAGCCCAGGTAAAACTGTCAGCAACAGTCATAAAACAGGCACTTTTTTGAAAAAGTATTTTTTTTCACCAAAAACACAATAAAAGTCATTTAAACTCTTACCTTAGCCCTGATAATTTGCAACCATGGTTCTCTTAGAAAAAACAAAGAAAAGGTTAGTTTAAATAACTTTTTCTGCAAAAGTAAAAAGTCACACTTCAAAGTAAACAAGGACAAAGTCACGAGAAAGTCCACAGAAACATTTCTGCCTAGCTAAAATTAACTACTTTCACAGAAATTTTAAGTGTCTGTCACAAAACTCCCAAGGGAACTGGAAAACTGATAGCCAACAGTCGATTCCCCGAAGCCCCAACAAGAGAACTCTTCATCAGCGGGAAAGCTCTGAATGGCTTGTCACCCAAACCCTTGATTTTATGCAGCTCTGCTTAAACTTACAGTGGTTTGGGTGTGTGGAAGGCCCCCTTAAGCTCTGAAATATGGCTGGCTGTTACATCCTGGGCAGGAGATAACCTGTATAGCTAAGGCTACAGCAGCAGTAATCAAATAATGAACATCATGGAATCTTGCAAAGGAGCAGCAGGCATTCTTTTGCTCCATTTCAGGGCTTTACATCTTGAGCCAAAACAGCTTCATGTTGTTGACTTCACTTCGAGCTCACTTTGGCAGGAGCGTTTTAACAAACAGAAGATATTGTTGCTGCCCAAACAGCCATCAAGTTTATTAACATGGCATCCATTGCTAAACTTAAAGACAGATGTAAGAAGATTTCAGAAGTCAGGCTTTGGTTTAAAGGATTTGGTATTACAGAAAATGATACAACAGAGCCAGGTCAGATGACTGTGAAGAGCAGTACAGCAGAGAGCAACAAACTAGGCAAAGCAGAAGAAGGTCCTGTGCCTAAATGTCCATGGAGGAAGCTCAGGAAGGAGGTTGTACTGCAAGATCTGAAGGACAATTGTTTGCATATTCATTCAGGTACGGAGGTTCTGGAGATATCTTCTAATCTGGGAGAACTATAATTTGGGAATATAGATGAATACTTAAGAGTCTTTTACTGAAGCATGGAACTATGCAGGCAAGGAGATTTCAGGTCAGCTAATAGACACAAATTAGCTCTGCTGTGGAAGGAAACTGTAATTCTGTTATGAAAAATAACCCCAGTGCTTGCCCATTTCTGCTTTTAGCCTCACTGTACCCCACTACAAGCATTTCTACAACAACAGGTTAAAACTACAATATTTCCCACAATTTTTTGATTAATCAGGAGCAAGTAAACAAGGGGCCATCTATCACCATGCATATATCCCAGATAGAGAAGGAGAAGATTTAGAGGAGGGAATTCGTAGGCATATTTGATTTGTAGGTGACACGGGCATTCAGAGGATTATAGACAATGATCACATGGAGTACAAAGATCTTATAGAAGCTTTAGCAATTTTAGGCAGATGCCAACCTAAAAAATTTAAGGTCAAATCATAAGAAAATTGGGAAGCTGGTAAGGAGCTCTCAAAAGTGATTCCTTAATTAGGTTATCTCCTCAAAATAAGAGAGGCTGATCTACTAAAAGGGGGTATGATATGCTATGACTATGATCAGAGATTCAGGAAGTTAAAATCCAAGGATAACCAAATGAGGTGGGATACTAGACAAAATTACCCTTGGTTGATAAACAGAAAATTAACCTAGCCAGTCAGAAGAACAACCCTCCATCTAAGTCAGAACCTGTTGGGCATTCAATGCAGGCAACTGTGGCTGACTTGCTTACAGGTTCCCTCACATCAGCAATGTTTGTAGAGGGCGCCACCTTGCAGCATGATGTTGCCACAAATATACAAATGCCCTCCATCCCAAAGCCATCTCAGATCGAGCCCCCAACCCAACATTGAGTCAGCCACAGATAGAGGCAATGGTACTTTTCATGGTTTCAACAGAAACTGTTGCTTTCACAGATTCAGAAAACTCTTACTGGAACCACACATCCATCAATACGGTTAACCTTCAGGATCTTTTAAAAGACTAGCTTGACCAAGCTTTTGCTAGTTTCATTCTGGAGGGTTTCTCCAAAGGTTTTTCCACCAAAATAAAATCAATACCACTGCCAGGTAAGAGCTTACCTTCTGTAAAAGGAAAGGAACACATAGTTCAGTCTATTTTGGCTCAACAAAAAAAAACTAGCATGCATTAGAGGGCCCTTTGCATTTCTACCATTACAATCTTTTATCATCTCTCCCTTAGGACTGGTTCTCAAAAAGAAACCAGGAGAATACCAGTTAAGTCACCAATTATCACATCCAGGTGGTTATTCATTAAATGACAGAGTCGACAGCAGAGATTCTCAAGTTCAATATTCCTCACTGGAAGATGTGGTGGACATCATAGAGACACTCAAGGACCCTTGGTTGGCCAAAACTAATATTCAGTTGCTTTTTGTTTGCTTCACATCCTTCTTCAAATTAGGCATGGAGATTGAGGGCAGGTATTTCATTGACACTGCCATGCATATGGAATGCTTGGTAGTATGCCAAGTTTTTGATTGTTTCAGCAACATGTTACTCTGGTGTTGGACATAATTCAATCCTGTCTTTATTGGTGCCCAATACCTTAACATGTTCATAACTGCAGGTGAAGGAGTAACACAAACAAAGATAGAGCTGCTTGCCTATAAACTGTTATGAAACACATTAGGTGTTCCATTAGCAGAAGACAAAACAGTAGATCTGGTCAACGTCCTAACATTCTTGCACACTGAAATAAACACTTTACAAAGTTGCTTTTGCTTACCAGAGAAAATGATTGGGAAAATGTCTAGTTTAGTTAGCAATTGTTTTCATAGAGCAAAAGAACAACCATTGGGCAGGTCATAGAGCTTCTGGGACACCTCAACTCAATGCTGGGTTACAACATCTAGAAGAGTATTCACCAGATCTTTATCAGACTTTCTACATGGAGGCCGGAAGAAGCATTACAGAGTTAAGGTCAACAGAAAAGTCAAGGAGGACCTCAGGATCTGGTCACTTTTTTTGCAAGACCTTAATGGTACTACTTTTTGATAGGATAATTGGGTGTCTAAAGAAAATTGTCAGTTGTTCAGTGATGCATCTGGAAATTTAGGTATGGAGGGATATTTTAAAGGACATTGGTTTTCTGAACCATGGCCCAAACACTGGTAGACTACTAGGCTGAGGGATATTAAATTTTTAGAAGTTTTTCCCATATGGTTTTCCATATAAATATGGCAGCAGCAAATCATGAACATGTGCATTGTATTCAGATCTGACAATAAGGCTGCGGTGGAGGTTCTTTTCCAAAAATCTTCTAGGAACTTTACAGTCAATTCTGTTGTACAGCTTCTAGTTCCCATTGCCTTGAAGACTGACTTGTCCTTTATAGTGGAACATATCAGCAGAAACAAAAATAAACTAGCTGATATCCATTCACAGTTGTAGGTCCAATAGTTCAGAAGTTGGGCTCCTCAAACAGACATGTTTCTCAGTCCAGTTCTGAAAATCATTTGGATGACTGGAGACAGTTAAATTTAAATTGGTTTTGGAACTCTTTGTCAAGCAACACTAAGAAAGCTTCCATCACAGCTATAAAACATTTTGCCCTATCCTTTAGCAACTTAGATAATAAGGACCAGCTCCAGTCTTTTATCAATATTTTACACTATTTTACCCACTGTGAACACAGAGGCCTCAGTTCATCCACTGCTAGAATTCATTTAGCAGTTCTAAGCTTATTTTTTGGAGTTTTTCAAGTTCCTGATTTTACCAAACATTGGACTATTGCCAGAATACGCAAAGGTTGGAGATCTCTAACTAAATTATGGGTGGACAAGAGATGCCATTACATTTACTTAAATCCAATTTACATTCTGCCTCCGACTCATATTTCAGTTACTGCCTTTGGGCTACTTTATCTTGCTGGTTATATTTTGGAGCTTTAGAAGTATATTAACATCATTTGGGGATTCAATGATTGCACTTAATTTGCAGTCATCAGCAAACTTGTTCAGCCACAGCCGCTCTGTTTTGGCCTGAACGTCTGAGCAGTATATTCCAAACAACAGAGGGACCAGCCCTGATCTGTGTGGAACCCCCACTGGTGACAGGTCTGCTGGTTGAGGTAAAATCCCCAACTATGACTGAGTGTTATCTGTCAGTGAGCCAATACCTGACCACATAAGGGCTGATAATCAACTGGGAGAGTTTATCAATGATACCTAAATGTGGATTTGTGTCAAAGGCATTGGCTAAGTCAAGGTAGGTTGTATGTACAGATCTGCCTTTGTCTATGGCTCTGGTGACATTTTCAAAGAAGTTCACCAGGTTTAACAGGCATGACCTGCTTTTGACAAAACCAAATTGTGTAGGATCAATTCCATTGCCTTACAGATAAGGCTGGTTAAGCTTATGGGTCTATAGTTCCCAGGGTCTGTTGCTGTACCCCTTTATGAAGGGAGATGATGGTTGCTGTTTTCCATTCAGCAGGGATGAAACCAGTACTCAAGCTGTGGTTGAACAGAGTACCAAATGGAGTTGTTAACTCACATTTTAGATAATTTAAAATACAACCTGGGATGCCATTCGGTCCCATAGAGGCTGTGTTTTTGACCTTGGAGATACCATTAATGACTTGCTCTTTGGAGATGCAAGGTAGGGGAAATGTAAAGGGAATGCTTTGTTGAATGTTTGGAGGGGACGGGGGAGAAATTTTAAACAAACCTGTCAGCTAATAGATTAGCTATTTTCACAGCATCAGTGTGTGTGTGATGCCATCCGCAGCTAGTTCAGCACACGTCTGGGTTCTACCGTTTAGGTTATGGACAAAGCTAAAGAATGCCTTATGGTTATCCTTAGCTATGGTTGCTAAATTTTCAAAGTTGCCCTTAGATGATTTTACAAGTTGTCTTATTTGTTTGTTCAAGCAGAGGAGAGTGTTCTTCCAGTGCTGGGACCTCTCTTTCTTATTCTTAGACAGCAACTTTTTCCTCTTGTTGTATAACTTATTTAATGCTAGATGTCTGCCAGGGAGGCTTGTTTTTTTTCTTGAGGATCTTGTTTTGATCCTATCAGGTACAGCTGTATCAATACATTTGTGTAAATGTTTGTACAGGGCATTTGTGTATACCTCAGTATTGTTGTCAATGCCATCTGTGGGAACAGGAGCTTGGAAATTATTTATGCCATCCCGTACGAGGGTATAATCAGCTTTGTTGTAATTGTTTAGCCTGATTTCTCCTAAGAGGGGTTCAGGTGTTATAGTTACTTCAAATGTGACTGATTTGTGATCAGATTTAACTCTACCAGACCAGGGTTTCATTCCATGGCTTCTACCTGCAATTAGTCCCATTATCAATAAACCTCTCAGTGCTCCAAGACAGCTTATAATTTCCTTGATCTCAAATAGTCACCAAAAGAATAAAAATAAAAATTGATATTTTGAAGAGTTGCGGTTGAAGGTTTTCCTCACTAAAAATAAGCATTAGCATTTACAGTACTAAGTATGCATAGTAAATGGATTATGTAAATTATTTATTTATTTTGACTGGGACAGTCCAACTGGGCAAGAAAAGCCCCTTTCCAGCAGACGCTAGGGAAGAAAATCTTCAAATTCAGGAAAAAGACACCTTTTTTAAGTAACTTTCTGATATAAGAAAATTGTTTAAAGTTTTAAGAGCATCTCGGCTGTAGCACTTGCTAGTGTATTAACAGTGATCAGTACTGATCACCAGGGGCAGGAAGCTAAAACAGCTTTAAATACTATTATTACACTTCACTGTCACATAAACGTGTGGTAGAGTGAAGTGTCTAACATCTTTTAAAGCCATTCATTCATGAGAGACAATGCTATCAAAGCTATAAAACATTTTGCTCTAATACACATTTCCTCTAACTAGCAGTAGCACATTGGCGCAGCTAAAGCTCCATGTACTACTATTAAGTATCACAATTAGGTGTCTCAAATAATAACTTAAATGTAGTACATGAAGTACTATAATTACACTCCAGTACTGGGAAAATAACAAACCAGTAAGGAACTTCATTAGCATAACACCTGATCTTAACAATTGTTAAGCACCCCCTAAACTTTGTAAAGATCGGGTCTCGCACAAGTAACTGACATTGCCAATGGCAGAAGTCGCAACAGCTTCTTTTCTGACTGCTGTTTGTTTGTGCAATCTGCTTTTAACTTTATTTAAAAGTGTTTTACTGATTTCTAGCTGTTTTTTGACAGCAATCAGTTAGTGTTTTACCAGTTTTAAAAGGCAGAAAAACACTTTGTGCTTCATTTATTTATTTATTTATAATAAGTAGTAAATGGACAAATAAATCTCCATGCACTAGAAAGAATTGTGATTGGATCTCCAGTCGTAAACAAATATTGTGTGTACTCGACATGGATGCCTTAATTCACCTCTCAAGCTTTATTCTCAGTGAATTTCTTGGCATCCATATCTTGAACACATAATAAGCAGGTTTTGATTGGAGATTCGATCATAATCCTCTACGTTATACATATGTTCTAGACATGGATAACAAGAACTACTTCACTTTGCTCCACTCTCAAGGTGAATTTCTTTAAACTTATCTGTCTAGCACTTAACAACTTCGCGACTAGAAACCTGCTCATAATAATAATAATACTCTCCTCTATCAACTGAAATACCCAGCAGTTAGCAAACTAATCCTTTATGGCTGATTGGAATGAAATACTGATGTTATGATATATTTAATTCAGGTTTGGGCTAACACACAGACACACACACACACACACACACACACACACACACACAAAAACAGACGTAATCGTCCTAACCTGCAGAAATGCATTAAGCCTGTCTAATCACATTTTGTCACATATAACACAGACTGTCATCAGTTAGCACACATGATTAAGGCTATGTCTACCAATTCATGCAGTAGATTAAGGCTACAAATTCATAATAAGCTGCTTCCTCTAGTCCATTGTTTGATCCCATCAGCATCCATTTGTCTACTATGTGACTGAAAATTTAACTTATCCAGGCAGCTCTGGCAGGATAAATCTGGAAAAAAGTCCATATAGATTTGCCCTCTACCACAGGTAATAAATAAATGTCTCAAGTTATTAGATCTACAGTGCCCCCCAGTGTGTCTATGATAGTTTGTCCTTTTACATTAGCTCCCACTTAGACCATGTTGTACCTCAGAATGAGGTGCAATGCATAGTTGAAGATTTAAGCTACTGTGGCCCTGTGGCCAGCTTAACTGCTTCCTTTACTCTATTAAGGCCTGTCCTAGAAAAAATATGCCTTCTTCTAGCCCTCCTTTACATTCTTCTTGTGTCATCCTTCCTTTATGGGGTTCTCTTGAAAACAGTTGATAGTCACCTCCACAAATTAAATTATTCACTCTGTTGTATTACAAAAGGTAAGAAAGTAAAATAAAATAAAATAATAAACAACAGAGTAAGCCAAATAACTGGATAAAAGCAAAAAAAAATGATTTGCATTTAGTTATCTACTTACAAAAGTATGGAAGTAAGTTCAAATGCTTAGTAACATTCTGTCTGAAGCATGCAGCAAAGCAGAACACTGCTTGCTGTGGATTTCCTTGAGTAGGATAAGAATCATATAAACTAATGAAAGTCAGTCACAGTCTCTGTAGTAGCTTCACTCAAGTCTGTGGTAACAGCCTCCTTCTGAGGTAACCATGCTTAAGAAATCCTTGTTGCAGCATCCTCATGTCAGCAATACCCCTCCAGCTTGGACCCAAATCACATTCTATTACATACTTGCTCCTTTCCTCCATCCTGTTACCCTTTTCCTTGATTCCTACAGAAAACTTTCCTCCCTCACTCTCAACAGAATCAGGGACAAATCTGGAAATAATTAGGGACAATTTTAAAATATTAGTATTATTAACTTGAGACAATGATAGAATATGAGGATGTGAATTAATATGCATTTTCTGAAATAAAAGAAGTCTATAATTCCAACTATTGTCATTATTTATTAAGCTTAATTCACCACCTTTTCTCCAAAAGTCACCAGTTTTGGAGAAATTACGAGGAACAGAACTAAAACTGAGTCAAAATCAGGGCTGCCCATAAAAAATAAGGACAGCTGAAAGGAATGCATTTCTTCCAGCTCTACATGTTCCTTTCCTCCATCATTGCATGTTCCTTTTTTCCATCCCACCATAATCCTTTCCTTCATCCCTGTATGCTTTCTTCCTCTATCCTTTCATGCCCCCTTCTTCTATCCCAGCATGATTCGTTCACTCTTTCATTCTTGTATAGTGCACTTTCTGCTTTTAAAATTAACTTGTCTGTGCTCTCACTGCTGAGTTCATGAACCTCATTGTAACTTGCAATCTGTCAAATCAGTCTAAACCACCTTTCCACGCAGTTAAGCAGACCTGCCTGCAAGCAGCCATACATCCACAGCAAGCAATATTCTATCTAGATTACCAGGCGTTTTACTTAATTTCAGTCAGCATTCTGTAGTCTGTCAGGTAAGCAGACACCTTTGCAAACAGCATCTTATACATACTGCTCAACTGTTCAGAATTTTGAAGGATGTCCAGATATGTACCTCACATTTTTGATCTGTTCCTTATAAAATTTGTGGTTTTCTGGCAAATCAATGATTGCAGTCAGTAAATAATGATAGCCATTAGAGTTTTAAATGCCACATCTGTCAGAAAATGCATGATAATGTAACACTTGTTTGCAAGTCTATAAGAGCAATATTTAAAATCTGTTCATGACTTTGGCCCTTTTTCCACCCCACATTACTTTTAGGTTTGTCTGGGGCAAAAAAGTTGAGAAATATGATCTTATCTCCAGTCATTATTCTCCCTTTTAGACATTAGGGAAGCAGTCTATTTGCCGTTGTGAGCAGTTTCGGCCAGTTGGCATAATGACAACTAGGTGGTCTTTCTCACGCCCCCAACCTGCATTTTCCTTTGAAGGCCAAGCAGAATTTAAATCTCAGTTTGGTTTTCTCCATGGTAAAGCACACCTCTTTGTAAGCTAGATTTCATGAAGTCTCACGGAAGGGAATATGAACAGCTTTTTGCAAGATAATATGCCTTATGGATTGTCAAATTTGTCTCAAGGCATTCAGCCTAATTATTTTATTTTCAGCTTGTGACGTCCATGCCCTGGCCCAGCAATCAAGGAACCTCAATCCTCACCACTAACACCAGAGAGGGGGTCTCATATATGAGGTAAGGATAACAAATACACACAGTAAAATGCAATTTCCCTTAAGAGCACACAGAGATCACAATCAGTCCAGGGCTGGTTGCTCCCTTGCTCCCCAGATCCCCAATAAGACTCCCCAATGGCACAGCTATAGGGTCCAGATCTCAGCCTAGTGGGCAAGCTAAAATCTCCAGCACCCTCTCTGTCCAACCAGTCTTTCATGTCCCTGCCCAAGTAGCTGACACACACACACACTTTGAGATAAG
Source organism: Protopterus annectens (assembly GCF_019279795.1). Classification (NCBI taxonomy): domain Eukaryota; kingdom Metazoa; phylum Chordata; order Ceratodontiformes; family Protopteridae; genus Protopterus; species Protopterus annectens. The sequence goes on from NC_056739.1 coordinate 1,594,891,950, forward strand.
AGTTTACACAGTTTACACAACCGCACAGACACTTCTGGGGAAGGCTGGCACAGGTTCAACAGCTGTGCCCCTTTTTACCCAGACTATATGGTAGAACCAGCTGCCACCACCCACTAATAATTATCAGCAACTCAAAGGCCCTTAAAAGGATGTCCAATTATTACTGTGCAATATTATTATCCAATTGGTAGATGTGACTAAACAGTCTCAAGGCTTATTAGAGTGACCTGGTACAGGATTCTTATATACATGTAATATACTCTTAGAGCTTAACACACAAAACCAGCCACGGTTAAAAGGTTTTAAAATATTTAATAATAAATAATTAAAACCACAAGACAATACTTCTACTACACAGTCAGTGCTAGTCAAGAGTTCAGAGATCACACAGAAATACTTAAAAGTAAATCAGTGGTACTGTTTTGACATCACAGACAAACACTTAGTCTAAACTTTCTAATTCCTAGCTACTTCTAGGAGAAAACACAGTTCTAACATACTACTTACATAAAGAGAGCATAAGACAGTGCTGAGTTGAAGGTTCAAGCCAAAAATGCTTAATACCTTCTGATTCTCTCTGTTTAAATTGAAATTGCAGTTCTGATAAACATTACATCATTCTTCACCCTTCCTGGGGTTCCGAGGCCAACAGAAACTGCATCTACATTCTTTTACACCTAAGCAGAAACCAGAGCAATAAAAATACATTTGCATGTTTAAATCTAGTAATCGTACTCTTGGTTAAAACAATAGAAAGAATGTCCTAGCCCAGACGGAATGACTTCAAATCTTTAACTTCAAAGGACAGACATAAAGTAATTTTAACTTCAAAGGACAGACATGAAATGCTTGTATTAGCTTTCTTTACAGCAGAGGGCAATGTTGCTACATTGTTTTAAGTTCAACATTTCACAGCATATTCTTTCATTTAAGAAAACAAGTTTGCTGTTCAACATTTTCCAGTATTTTCTTTCAATTAAGAAAATAAGTCTGTAGTTCAACATTCATATTTACAAATGATAGAATTATCTGCACAATTATATCTGGCTAGGCTGGTAGCCTTCACACAGCTATTCTGCATTACACAGCAAAATGACCACTGTATTCTGCCATATAAATATACTGACACTGAATTTTTGTAGTTTGTAGTCCTTAATACTGAAAGTATCCCAATGAAAATACAAATGATAGGGGTCTTTTCCACTCTAGTTGCACTATTTTTATAACTGACCACAAGGAGACAACTGCTATAATAGAGAGTCTAACGTGTCTGGTGCAGCTGGTTCTGAATAATGCCACCACCATTACTGTCAGCCAATTTGTGCCATAGTCTCATATAACTGTCTTGCAGCACACATCTCACCAGTTTCAGTCATAACTACTATTGCTATTAACAGCTATGCCAAAATGTCCTCAAGGATGATGGAAGTTGAGAGGAACATTTAAGTTTCACATTCAGAAATCAACAATTTTGAAAACAGATGTTGCCAGTATTATATACATCCATTAGGAATGTCTGAAAATTACCAGGGCCATAAAAAGTGCATTGAATTGCTAAGAACCATGTAGAAAAATATAAAACACTCTTCAAGACAGAGTAAGCCATCAGAATTGATTACCCAAAGGTAGGTTATAGTAGGCTTTCTAACACTTGAAACCTGCCTCATTATTTCATTGTTGGATTCATGGACTACTAAAATAAACAAGCTTCTCTTAATCTGATAAGGAAATATTCCAATAAGATAGTATTGCTGGCTGCATTGCTGGGTCTGTCCAGTAGTACTTGGCTAACATGCATCACTGGAACAACTCCTTAGTGTTGCACACAATACTGACCAAGAATCAAGTCACCCCTCACATTTCTATCTGGTTTGATATTTCAGTGGCAGGGTCAAACATTCCTTTGCTTCAGTCAGTGAGCTGGAAGACTTTCTGAAATCCATAAAAATCTGTAATGTGCTTACAGCTACTAACTGCTCAGGAAGCCCAGTCTATGTTCCCAGTTAGGATCATCACTTGTAGGAAGGCTGGAGTCAATCACTATCCTGCTGTCCAGGATCACTGTGATCAATACATCAATAGTAAAACACAAAGAAGGCTAAACTAGTACATTCCTAAGCTGATTTATTTTACTAGAAATATTTTTTTTTCACAATTACACTAATAAATACAGTTTTCTTACCTTACTTACCTAAGGCACTGTGAGTCATATTTGATCAAATAATGACAACCTCAATTTTGCTATTTTCTCTTTTTATTTTGTCTTCGTCTCACACAAATTGCTTTTACGTCTTCTCCTGTTTCTCTCCCCTATCTCCAGACATATTTCTCTCTTCATATTTAGTTTGTGTTTCACTTTTGTTCATTACTCTCACACTTTTATTCCTCCTTTAACTCTCCTTTCAGCCTCCTTCCATTTCTTAATGCATGAGAACAGTAAGATTATGCAGAAATGTGCTTACCTTTTGTACCCCTAAAAGTTAGATTTCAGCTATCTCACCTCATATGCATGTAAACATTTTACTCCACTGCCTAATATGATAATGAAATTGTTAAACTTCTAATATATTATTTGTTTTTAAGTTTTACTTTATCTTGCATTTTTTGTGTTTGACCATTCATTTTATTCTGTGAAACTTTTCTGCTCAGGCCTCCTCTGAAAAGGAGCTTTCTGCCTAGTCAGACGTTCCTGGTAAACAAAGGCAAATAAATAAATAAATTAGGAAGGTCAAACTAACATTCTTATGAAGTCAAAATATTTTTGCTTGCTTTTGTTAACTGTTGATGGGGTGTATTTTGGTCCAATGTAATTTGTTTTTATGTTGTGACTTTTTTGGGGGGGATTAGCTGTGTTACTTTTTGTTGGTACAGTGGAAAACTTTGTAGATAATGCTTTTATTTATTTTTAGAGAATGGGCTTACTGGACATCAGTACTCTGATTGCTGAATGAGTGTTCTCTAGCAGGGTATTAATGTACAAGAAATGCCCGCTGAAAAATGAGTCTGCTGCTTCATGGCAGCATATCAAGCTGCCGTGGAGCTCGGACTGAAAAAATGGAACAGCTGCCATTATTTTTGTTCGCTAAGCAGTGCTTCTGCTGTTTAGTGAGTGCAAAATATATTAAAAAGAAAAAGAACTGAAAAAACAAAACTGGGTATTTATGTGTGTGTGTGTGTGTGTGTGTGTGTGTGTGTGTGTGTGTGTGTGTGTGTGTGTGTGTTTGTGTGCGCATTTATGTTTGTGTGCACAAGTGTATGTGTGCATGTCAGTGAAGTGAACAAGTGAGCCGTTATTTTACACTCACTAAGCAGTGCTTCTGCTGTTTAGCGAGTGTACAACAAAACAAAAAAATGAAAAAAATTTAAATAAAGCGTGTCTGTGAGTGTATGCATGTATGAGAGTAAGAGAGATTGCTCCAGAGAAACAGAAACGTGTGTGTGTGTGTATGTTTGTTCATGTTTCTCTTTGCATGTGTGAGTGAATGTGTGCATGAAAGCTGAGAGAGACTGTGTGTGTGTGTGTGTGTGTGTGTGTGTGTGTGTGTGTGTGTGTGTGTGTGTGTGTGTGTGTGTGTGTGTGAGAGAGTGAGTGAAATGTGAAAGGGTTCGAACAATCTCTGGTAGTGTCTGTTGACAGAGAGTGAGAGAATAATCCCTGTGCAGTAGCAGCAGTTTTCTCTACCTCTTCACCTACCTGCCAGCCTCTTAGCACAAGAAATCAGGACAAAGCCTGACAAAATTGGGGGGAGGATGTTAAGAAATTGGAACACATTTTAAATATTGCTCTTTTAAGTTTTGAAAGTTGCTAGAAGAACAGGATTTGTGTTGCTAGCATGTATTTTCTGAAGGACATGATATCTGAAACTCAAATGCATGTCATTGTCTGAAGGAAATTAAACTTCGAAACTCAAATGCATGTTATTATTTAGTAACTTCTGTCTCCAAAGACTTTTAGGAGTATAAAGTAAATACCTGAATTTTTTTAAAGTGTTAAATTTTGAATGTAAAATGCTTCCTCCAACACCATTAACATATACTACAGCAAGTATGAAACATTAGACGGAGGAATTATTTTACATCAAAAATACATTATAAAAAATAAAATAGTACTTAAAAAATATATAAGTAAGTAAAACACAACAACTTTACAGGCAGCCCATTCTCTAAGTGCAATAATGCCCTCCAGGGTGTGTGTTAATGTGTAATTAATGCCCTTCCAGGGCATTATTGCTTATGTAAGCTTTGTTTAATTAGACTTAGGGGAATCACTGTTTTTAAGTGTACCTTGTAAAAGTGGATTTCTCCCTTACCCCAATTTCTGTGCAATCACAGAGTTAGTATGTATGACATGGTCTGGGATGTAAGGGACTTGTTTGCAAAAATATTTGAATTTTATGCTTTATCTTTCACAAATGTTTTTCTCATTCTACATGAAAATATTCCTCAGCCAGTTTTATATTTATTCTAGCATTGGTTCTCTTTCGTCTTTCATTGTTAGCTGTGCAAGTGGCAATACAGCTTCTGTGGGGGTAAATTCTATTCATCAAGTGTCCTTATATTGATTATTTCTGATAGTAAAGTATTCCTGTCACTAAGTAGTACGTGTTATATTGTAACTGTCTAAATCAGAGAACAAACAAGCATTACATAGAAGAAAAGGCTAGTAACACTGATTATTTTCCTGTCTATTTGTTTATGTGAGCATGAAGATAGCATTCATAAGTAACAAAGGGTATAGGGACACAATCCTGTAACTGGCAGTGCAGGAGGGTTTACTCCCCTGCAAAAATACTTAATTTAGTGTGCATGTTTTGATATTGTTTAGTCTGATGCCCACTGCCTCTCACTGTTTTGATATACATAGTTAGCTCGCTGTCTCTTGTTAACAGGAGATTTTTGATCTCCTTGATGATTCTGTGAATAGTTTGCAATTTAAAGGGACATGAGGCAAATTCCCAGAGTAAAGTGTACTGGATCCATTTTATATAATTCGGTTAGTCTCATTAAGGCAGCGGCCTTAAGGAAAATTTGGACATCACACAAGGAAAATCTCCCTACTTGGCTAGTGGTGTTCTGTTTCCTGCTACTCGTGATGACTGAGAACAGTCCTGGGCAGAACTTGAAAATGGTCCATGAAGATCAGTTCTCTAGCCCTGTTAACATACAAAGAAATAAATAAATAAAGCTTGGGTTAAATTAAATGTGCATGCTGGTAAAGTGACAACTCTGTACACTTAGAGTGTTGTGTCCATACACAGTTTTAGGGATACATAGCGATATCATATTTTTTCCTAAGGAGATCAGTCATTTGATACAGCCTTGCTCAAAATGAGTCTGTGAGCAATCAGGAGAGTGGTGGCATATGAAATGCAACTCTGCACCTCTTTGTTAAAACAGTAAAAGTACAATACATTTTTGGTTTGACTCTCCCATCATCTCTGCTCCCGCACAGTTAGAATCCCTTGCTCAAGTGAAACCAACAGATAAGTCTGTAAAATCAGAGGTACATGGTTCTCCTACCCACAGTCTGTTCCTACATCCTCCTCCTCTGCCTTACTAGAGGATATTCAGAATAATGTGTCTTCCAAATGCTGTCTCTGAATACAGCAGACCAGAATAAGAGTTCTTTATTACTTTCTAATGCAGAAGATTATGTAGAGTGATGCCCCAATTGAGGCTTTTCAGGAGAAACATAGTTAAGCAAAGAAACTGAAGTGGATCTCACAACTTGCTAACAAAATTGGAAAAAGAAAGGAATGCACCACAGAAGCATTTGTTCTTTGATTGTTAACGGAATACAGTCTAGTTTAAGGAGGTTGTTAGCAGAGCAGTTAGCCATGTCTTTCACGTGTGATATGTTAGATTTTTGGATGTACATTTTCAGAGGGGAGAGTCAACTTATTGATTTGTCATTCTTTTGGAGGTGTCCATCTTTGGGATTAAAGGGAATGTTCGTGTAGTGGGACTGTTATTACCTTTCCATATGAGCCATGGATACTCACTGGCAAAACTGTTATTCATCCTGGGAGATGTGCAGCATTACATGTTTCCTGCTTGCAACATACATTTCAGGTTGTATCCTTTTACATCCCTATTAAAAGAAGTTTTTTTTGAACAGGTTACACCAATTTTTGTTGGTTGCAATGAAGATTATTCCAGGAGGAGATTTCAATATAAATCTGGGACTTTCTACACACGATGCTTCTTGAGATTTAAAGGCATGACAGGAAATGTATGAGTTAGCACTGTTTCAGAGAGGTGAACCTCACCATTATTTTTTTTGTCAGGGTTCTATAAGATCACCGATTAACCTTTTTTTATTTTTATACTTTCAAACTGCACATTGATTTTTCTGATCATGTTAATATTCTCACTGATTTTGGTTTTAAGCCAATTTTCTTACTCCTATTAAAAGTATTTTTCATTTGAATGGAGTAGTGCAGGAGACTAGGTTTCTCCACAAAGGTTGCAGCTTTGTGGAATGTTCATACTGTCTGTGCAGTCACAGAAACCTCATTTAAGGCCTTAGAGACTACCCCAACCCTTCAAGGCTACAATGCCTTCTACACCTTTAGACCACAAAAGGAATGCATGAAAACCAAAGTAGATAGTGTTTCAAGTCTATATTAGAGATGAATTCACCTCACGTCTTGTTAGACTGGACAACTGCATGGAGTTACTCCACGTCCAGCTTACAGTGGGTAGAACTCCCATTCAAGTCCTAGTCACTTATAGATTCCCCTCCATGGGTTAAAGCACTCACAAAGTCTACTTAACCACACTGAAGACAATCCAAATTTTACCAAACACACTGGTTATGGGGGAATTCAATTACCCCACCATCAACTGGGAAACCTACTTTAGCACAAACTCCCTAGCACAAAAGTTCCTTGACTTTGTGAATTCAAATTCCCTGCAGCAAATTGTCCATACCCCAACAAGTGGAACAAACATTCTAGATCTGGTCCTAACCAACATGTCAAATGGGTGCACTGCTGCAACTGTTGGACCCTCATTAGTTAAAACTAACCACATATCAGTCACCTTTGAACTGACACTAACACCAGAACTGACAACGGGTGAAATCAGAATAAAAAGTTAATCAAAGCAAACTACACCCTCCTAGGTGAAGGTATAAATACATTCCAAGCCCCACCCCAAGCTGAAGGTGGTAACTATGCTGAAGCTTACACTAAAGTCCTGTACAATCATTTGCATAAGTGTATAAATTCGGCTGTACCAGATAGAATTAAAACCAGAGCCCCAAGTAAAATCAAACTGCCATGGTAAGTTTCCTGCATCAACAAACATGGCAATAAATGGAAACATTTGTTATCCAAGAAAACAAAGACAAGGACCCAACTATGGAAAAGCACCCTCCTTAGCCTTAACAGGCAAATAAGACAACTTATCAAATCATCCAAGACCTTCTTTGAGAGAAACCTAGCAAGTACCGCCAATGATAACCATAAGGCTTTTTACAACTATGTAAGTAAGCTAAAGGGTAGGACCCAAGCATGTGCAGAACAGTTGTCCAATGGTATCATGCACACTGACCCCACAGAGATAATGAACCTGCTAGCGGATATGTGTGGTGAAGGTTTCACTCCCTTATCCCCTCCTAACTTACAACAACCCTCCCCCAAACTTCCCCTCGCATTACATATCTGAAGCGCAGGTCCTCAAAGCCCTGTCTAAGGTGAAGAATACAGCCTCTATAGGACCAGATGACATCCCAGACTGTCTCCTAAACAGGTTCAAACATGAACTACCATTGCCACTAAGTACCCTTTTCAATAACAGCCTAACCACAAGTTTGTTCCTATGGAATGGAGAACAGCTACAGTTATTTCCCTCCACAAAGTGGCCTAGCAACAGACCCAGGGAATTACAAACCCATAAGCCTGACCAGCCTCTTCTGTAAGGCCATGAAATGTATCATTACGGACCTCATAAATAAACACATTGGTGACCTCCAAACCCTGGACCCTACCCAATTTGACTTCAAGAAGGGCAGATCCTGCCTGTTAAATCTGGTGGATTTCTTTGAGAGTGACCAAGGCCATTAATGAGAGCAAATCTGTGCACACAGCATGCCTCGACTTGGCAAAGGCTTTCGACACAATCCCACATTCAGGCATTACCAATAAGCTTAGCAAACTGAATGTAAACCTTTAAAAGACAAAAGACAAACCCACCTCTTTAAAAAACAAAAATGGAAAACAATTAAGGGTAATGCTGCTCAACGCCAGAAGTCTAAATCTCAAGATGCAGGTTCTCAAAGCACTCCTCAGTACGAAGAACATCGATGTCTGTGCAGTAACTGAAACCTAGTTCAAGGCTCCTGAGAGCACCCCAGCACTACCAGGCTATACCTCGTATCATGCTTTTCGGCCCCAAAACTCGGGCCAAACCAAAAAGGGAGGGGGAGTGTCCATATTCATCAAGGACACCCACACCTCCAGGTTAGTGGCAACACATGAAGCATCAGAGACCATCCAGGTGCAACTAACCGTAGGCAAAACTGCTATACAACTGGTAGCATGTTACAGACCACCCTCCCAATCTCAGGAACCCCATTCAGCCTTCCTGAAGACATTGGAGGATATAAATGTCTCACCAAACACCATCATATTGGGAGACTTCAACTACCCTAACATAGACTGGGTGCATTATTCGAGCCCAAACACCCTAGCCCAAAGGTTCCTGGAATTCATAAATTCAAATGCAATGGAATAGCTAGTCACCTCTCCCACAAGGGGAGATAATATACTAGACCTGATCATCACAAACATGGGGACAAAGTGCTCCATACCGGAAGTATACCCCTCACTAGTGAGATCTGACACAAACTAATCACCCTGGATATACATATCCCACCTCCACCCCCAACACAAAAGACTACAGTGAAAAACTTCTCAAAAGCCGACTTTACACTTCTTAAAACTGAGATGGTATCCTTTAAGCCCACTGGGCCAGTGGAAACCACATCCCACAATACAGAATCCTTCACAAATGCTTTCTACGGACATCTCCAAGAATGCATGGATCATGCAATCCCAAATAAAGCCAGGACCCTCTCCACCAAGGGCAGGCGTCCTGTCTGGTGGACCCCAGCCATAAACAAATTGTATAACAAAAGAAGGAAGCTACTGCACGACAGAGCAAAATCCCATAAATAGAAGGCATCTCTGATCAGCACTAGTAGAAAGCTACGTTCTCTCATAAAAACATCCAAGGTCAAATTTGAGAGAAAAATCGCTATGGACACTAAAGATAACCACAAGGCCTTCTTCAGCTATGTAAGAAACCTGGGCGGAAACCCTCAGATATGTTCAGAGTTAGTTCACAATGACAAAAAATTCACTGAACCCACAGATATTGCCAACATTCTGGCATACAGGTTCAGTGCAAATTTCTCCCCTCCCTCACCCCCAAAAGAAGAAATACTTATCCCAGCTGAATGTAACCTTCCTGTCATCTCAGATGTCCAGGTGAGAACCGCCCTCAGCGAAGCTAAAAACACAGCATCAATGGGACTTGACGGTATCCCGGGTTGCGTGCTACATGAACTCCAAGAGGAGCTAAACCCGCACATAAAAATGCTATTTAACCTTAGCCTTACTACAGGATATGTACCTGAACACTGGCGTACAGCAACAGTAGTCCCACTCCACAAAGGAGGCACCTCTACAGACCCTGGTAACTACCGCCCCATAAGCTTAACCAGCCTGGTCTGCAAAGTTATGGAAAGAATCATTATGGAACTCATAAACAGAGACATTGGGGACTTACAGACACTTGATCCCACCCAGTTCAGCTTTGTAAAGGGCAGATCCTGCCTTTTGAACCTGGTTGACTTTTTCAAAACAGTCACTAGAGCCATTGACAAGGGCAAAGCAGTCCGTACAGCCTACCTGGACTTGGCTAAAGCTTTCGACACAATACCCCACTCTGGCATCATAGACAAGCTCAACAGCTTAAATGTAAATCCATATGTCACAAGATGGGTGGCAAACTGGCTAAAGGATAGAACCCATAAAGTCAAAATCGCTGGAGCCATGTCAGACTCAAAGCCAGTCACAAGTGGTGTCCCACAGGGCTCTGTCCTGGGACCCCTCTTGTTCAGCATTTATTTCTCAGATGTGAAAGCAAACATGGGAGGGTTGTGGCTGACAAAGTTCGCAGATGACTGCAAACTAGGCGCCATAGTCGATACACCAGCTGACACATACATCCTACAGAAGGGCCTCACTGAAACGGACAACTGGTGCTGGAGTCATGGCCTTAAACTAAATGCCAAAAAATGTATAGTCATCCCCTTTGGAAAAAAACAAAGTACCCACAAATTATCACATAGACAGTAACCCAATGAGTACGGTAAAAGTAATCAGAGACTTGGGGACCCAAGTCGATAATGACCTCTCATTTGACACCCACGTTGCCAAAGTGGTTAGAAAGACTTTCTACCTTGCCCACCTTATCATGAAGGGATTCACATCCAGATCAAAGGAGGTCATTGTACCCCTATACTCCTCCCTTATCAGGCCCATGATTGAGTACAATGCCCCATTTGGTATGTACCTCACCCGGCACTTGCAACAACTAGAGAGACCCCAAAAGTACCTCACCAAGAGGATCAAGGGTCACCAACATATGTCATATGCTGCCAGACTAAAGAAACTCCAGCTCTATTCAGTAGCATACCGCCTACTCAGAGGTGATCTGTGCCTGACGTACAAGGCCATGTCCAATCAGGAATTGATGGACATGCTCCACCTCAAAAAAATCCAAATCCATCAGAACCATGAGAGCTAAAGATTTAAACCTCAGCACAAATATAAATAGGACATGCTGGAGGGACAAATTCATAACTCAGAGACTTCCCATACTCTGGAACAGAATCCCAGTTCATGTTAGGCAGAGCCCCTCACTGACTCTCTTCAAGAGAAATCTTGACGAGTGGATGGGAGATCGTAGGTTTACCCCAGGGGTCATCTCTGTGTCACTACTAGACAGAGGCACAGTATTCTAAATCTACTCTGTACACTTTTGTACCATTACATGGGGTGGCGAAAGCCACATCACTATGGCTAGGCTTATAAATGCCCTAGGGAAGATAGCCTAGTACTAAACTATGAAACTAATTGTAAATAAAAAGATAACCAAACTGCGGTGGTGCAAAGGAAGAATTTAATAAATAACACTCACTTAAATGAGTGTTATTTATTAAATTCTTCCTTTGCACCACCGCAGTTTGGTTATCTTTTTATCTGGTATATTTTCTGCAACCAAATTGTGCTCCATTGTATTATTTTTTCCCTTAATTTTAAGATGGGTTGCCAACTGGCTCACAAACTGAACAGACACTATAAAAGTGGATGACTCCACATCAACCAGCAGACCTGTTACCAGTGGGGTACCACAGGGGTCAGTACTGGGCCCCCAACTGTTTGGTATACATTTCTCAGATGTTCAGGTCAAAACTAAAGGGTTGTGGCTGATCAAGTTTACAAATGACTGCCAACTAGGTGCAAGCATTGAATCCAGATGACATCAGTACACTCCAGGATGGTCTCAGACAGACCAACGACTGGTGTATTAGTTACGGTCTCAAACTGAATGCAAATAAATGTATCGTCATTCCCCCTGGCACAAACAGTGTTTCTTCATATGATCAAATCAGTAACAATACCCTAAGTACCCATGAAGTGGTAAGGGACCACCATGTGTCTACTGTTGTAAAGAAAGCTTTCCATGTAGCTCACTTGATTAGTAAAGGCATTGCCTCAACAGCAAAAGAAGTTAGAACTCCCTATAATCGGCACTTATCTGGACCATAATTGAGTATAACACCCCATTCGGTATGTATTGTACTACAGCATCTACAGCAATTAGAGAGACCTCAGAGGATTCTAACAAAGAAGATCAAGGGCCTCCAGCATGTGCTTTACATGGACCAACTAAAATCCATTTCACTATACTCTGTATCATATGGGCATCTTAGGGGAGACTTATGCTTGGCCTGCAGAGCAACCCAAAATCCAAGCCTAATGTACTTACTGCATATCCATAAATCAAATGGGTTTAGGACTACTGATTCCAGGGACATATATATGGCCTACGACTTAAATAGGACATGCTGAAGGGTTAGATTTATCTCCCAGCGGCTGCCATGTCTTTGGAACAGGCTATCAATTTATGTGAAACAGAGCACCTCTAAGACACCGTTCAAGAGGAACCTGGATAAGTGGATGGGGAACCATAAATTCTTACCAGGGATAGTGCCCACAACCATCTTGGACATGGGCATTCATCATCAAATGCAATCTTGGGTATTGACTAGTACCTCTACGGTATTAAATTGGGTTGAATCGGCTAGGCTTAAAATGACCTCCAGGTCAATAACCTAGTATTCTTCTATCCTATGACTTATGTTTCTGGTACACCAGTTAGACTAGTTGACTGCTACAGTGGAAGGTGAAGTTGAAGACAATGTTTCTGTATTCCAGATTATTGCTTATGGAAACTAGGAAATCTGACTATGCTGCTATTGCATATCCTCAACACAACTCCCACTTCAAAGCAACATTTGTGACATAAATTGCTAAAACAATCACAGCAAACTAAATTGCTGAAAACAAAATATTTTTTTATGCAGCAGCATTTTTGGTTATGTCTACACATGATACAGTCAACCCTATTTTTGCCAAAGTCCATGAGTGGGAGCATCTAGTCATGCATGGTCTTTGTGATGCACGTGGATCTGTTGCTATCTCTCAGGAAGATATCATGCATGTTTTTTTGCTCCTTCGTGGTTTCAGTGTATTCTGCTGGATCAACTGGTGATAGCTCTCCTGTTTTCACTTCTGAACATCTTTACATTCTGCGATTTATGCAGCTATACAAAAGCACTCCATGCTTCCTGAGTTAGCTATGACTTTGCAAGAATTCCAGAGCATCCACTTCCTGTGGTTTAGATGACACATGTTATGACTATTATAACTCTTTAGAACAGAAAAAGTGACAGATGCTGCTATCTGTTTTTAATGACTAGTATCACACTGGGTTATGTAATATAGGCATTTTTAATACTATTATCAGATACGTATGAAAGAAGGAAGATAAATTAGATTTGATGAATTGGAGACCTATGGTTTTGTGTCAGGTTGATTACAACTTATAGCAAAAATGCAGTGGGCTTGCTACTTCATTTCTTGGTAGGTCCTGATGTTTACTGGATACCACTCTCTCTGGTCCAGATTACCTTACTGCAGTGCAGGAACTAGTTAATGTGATTATGAATACAGATGTATCTCGGGTACTATTAAGATGTGATAATATTATTCTAATCTGGACACTACTGATAGCTTACATGTTTGGTCTTCACATTCAGAATTTCTTTGCACTGTTTATAAAATAAATACTCTGCTATTCCCCCTTGTCAACAGGTATGCTGGCAGCAGTGTACCAATGTACCAAGTTTTTAAATAGGAGTGTTATAAATTGGTTTGTTGTTTTCTCTGGTATTGAATGGCATTTTATGGTTTGCACATTAGCAACTGGGAGAAGGCAGGAGGCATATTTCTGGCACTATTATCATCCCAATGTGTTCTACTTATGCAGAAGATTTCTCACTAGTTTAAAAAATGTTTATTGATATAGGAAGTCATCCAATTTTTTTGCCTCTTTTGCAAGGGGTTAGATTGTCTCTAAACAAGAATAAATGCAAGGTTTTGGGCATAAGGACATCACTAAAGGGATTACATTTACTACACAAGGCACTCATATATTGGGCATCACTTACAGTATAAAAGAGTTACATATACATTAGCAGAAACAGAAGTTCTAGTAGGTCTATTTATTTTTAGAAGCTTGTTTCCTTGTACTTCAGTTTATTCATACTGTTCTTCTAAATACCTACTTATCCACTTCAGTTACATTTCTTTCTTTCTTTCTTTACATTTTTGGTGGGTTCCTGCTTCATGCTGATTAATTGTGGCATTGGGTGTATAACTCCTACACTTTGGACATTCTCCATTTGTTAAACTGAATTATTTATTTTACATCTCTGTATTTTTCTATGTATTGACAGTTATATCACCCAATCCTTATTCCTTATTAGGAAGTCTTCTGCATATCCAGTATGCAACCTTGTGGGAAGGATTTTCACAGGAAAACTGTGAACAAATTCTAAGCCTTCACTGGGTCTATATTAGAAGACCTAAAGTTTAAAATAACAGACGCTCTAAAGAGTAAAAATGCCAGACCTCAAAATCATTATCACCCCACACTAAATATACATTCCAACTCCGAGATCGCACTACAGTGAGGAAAGGGCAAATATTCCGATCTTCACTGTACTGCAATCTCAAAAAAAAGCACTTTGAGGTCCGGCATTTTCGCTCTTTACAGCGTTCGCAATTTTAAACTTTCGGTCTTCTAATATAGACCTGCCTTCACTAGCTTTTGACTTTCAAGATGGCTGCACACTGATCAACAAGTTGATCAAAGCTTTGCCAGTGTGAAAACAGAAAATGTAAAAAGCCAAGGAAAAGCTTATTAATGTGGGCAAATTTCAGTTACCGGGTAGTAATGACATTGCCTGGATGCCGGCAAAGAATAATTCTAAAGTATCAGAAAAAGAGAAAAAAACTCTGGATGGGAAGATCCTTATTTGCATTAGCAAAGTTATTAGCTCTTTTTCCAATAGTAAAGACTTTCTTTGGGAGACAAGAAGTCTACAGCTGCAAACAGTTAAGCATGACTGATCTAAACATTGTGCTCCAAGAAAAGTTTAAAAAAATTCTTTTATGCATCTGCAAAGTTAATATATTTTTTTTAATTACCAACTGCTTTTACTTGGAGAGGAGCAGATTATTGTAGGTGCACGTAATTAATCATGAGAGATCTGAACACTACATGCTGAGTGAAATGTACACGGCACAGTGTAATTAACATTTAAAGGGACAGTGTAATTAATATTTAAAGGTACATTGGTGATAAGTTCAGTGACAAATAAATAAATACAGTTTGAAATTGTAGGAAGTGAAAAAGTTATATAAGTAGTTATCTCCCAAGCAGCCACAGTACTTTAATGATTTTAATATAACAGTGCATAGTTTAGTGCATTTAGAGTCAGACATTGCACCTTTTCTTGAGTATAAAAGGAAATGCTTACTGAAAGAGTTTAAGCTGTTTTTCACATCTGGAAAGGGAATGGAGATAAAAAAGGAATAGATAGCAATTAGTGTAAGTGGTAACATAGGCTCTAATGAGTTTTACCATAGGTAACTTTAATTTTAGAATAGATTAATATCTGTGGGTGCAGCCATCAGCTTGGGGCAACTGTTCAAATAAGAGGGTAAACATCATCATTATTATTATTACTTTTAACAGTTTTATTGAATTATCGCTTGTGACATAGTCAAATTTATATTTATATAAAAGCAATCAAACTGTATTAACAAGTTCATGTTTACAAGCATTATACTACATATATACTGATATATATATATATATATATATATATATATATAAAAGCTAAGCAACATTATTTGAAAACAATCCACACTGGCACAATCCTATTTTATTTACTTCTTTTATTTTACATTTGTTTACCAGGAAAGTCTGAATGGACAGAATGTCCTTTTTCAGCAGAGGCCTGGAGAGAAACATCCACATTTATAAATAACAATATGATACATACACAACATACAGATACAAATGTTGATTCAATCTCAGATACAAACATAAAATGAAAAAATACATATTGTACATTTCACTAATACAATCATATAGTCAAGGTAGGAATAAAAAGAATATCAGTACTGTGATTGAAGGCAAGAAAAAAAACAAGAAAGTTAAGTTATGCTTAGTAAGGTATACTATTCAAATACAGAAATAACTGGTTGTGTACTTTTAGCTGCCTTAAGACATCTATTTCCTAACCAGATTTTATGCAAGAGCAGGTCCAGCATTCAGATATGTATGATTTGAAAAGTTTTTTTAAAGCTGGAAGTGTTAGCAGTTGTTCTAATATTTAATGGCAGTGAATTCCAAGTTTTGGTTTTGCAGTTTGAGTAAAGTGAAACTCCAGCTGCATTGTTAGGTTTGGATATATTTAAGAAGGATTTGTTAGTGGATCACAATACCCTGTTATTGGAGTAGTGCATTAGTAGATTTTGAAGTAGTGATGTTTTTTATGGCTGACTTAGTATTCGATAGGCGAAGGTAAGTTGATTATAAGCAAGTAGATTTCATAGTTTGAGCCAAGATAGCTAAGCCAAACAACAATGGGATATGAAATTTGATGCTGTAGCAAACTTTCTGATTTTTTATAGCACATTTGTAGTTTTGATAGGTCAGATTTCTTAATATCTGTGAGAATTTGTGGGGTTATAGTAGCGTAGAGATAAGATGGGTTATTGCTATAGTTGCCTTTGAAGATTTGTTTAGAGAGTGACACTTTCTGTACAGGGTTCCTTGTTTTTTTTGTGAACTTTTTTATTATCTGTGATATGTGTAAGTCAAATTTCATATTATGGTCAATGACCACTCCAAGTAATTTTGTTTGGGAAACCGGATAAATAATTGTATGGTTTGATGACAATATATATTGAATAGTGGCTGTGGGTCTGCAGCTAGTTGAATAGAAGAGCATGACTTTTGTTTTGTGAGGCTTAAGTATAAGTTGTGCATTGTTTAGCCAGGATTACACTGCACTGAATGACAGTTGGGTGATTTTTTTGGGAGTTTCTATAGTGTTGTGGTGGCACAAATCAGGGTGGAATTATCCACATATTGAATTATGGAGGCAAGTGGGGTGGCAGTATGAAGATTGTTAGCAAAGATAATAAAAAGGAGAGGACCCAGAATAGATTACTGTGATATTCCCAAGAATACAGGCAGTAGTGAAGAGAGAATTTGTTGCCATTTTACAACTTGCTTGTGACCACTCAGAAATTGCTGGAACCAAGTAAGTGCAGAAAGGCTAGGTTTACGTTCTGAGAGTAGTTAAGTGTTTAGAATGACAAACAGTATCAAAAGCTTTGGACAGATCAAGAAAGATGGAGGAAACTAAACTGCATTCATTGCGATGGCAGTTAATGTTAGTAAAGTTAACAAGGGCAGTGGTGGTACCATGATTAGGATGGAAACCATGCTGAGTGTTAGATAGAAGATTGTTGGTTATTAGATAGTTTAAGATTTGTGAATGGATGCACCTTTCAAGTATTTTAGATAACAGTAATAGTATAGCTATTGACTGGTAATTTGATAATTCTGTCGAGTTTCCACCTTTATGTAGAGAGATGATATATGACACTTTCCAAATTTTAGGAACTTGTTCTGAAATGGATCGATTTATTAATATGCATACTGGTTATGATATTGCTTCTGCAGCAACGTTAGATGTTCGGCTGATAGATATTCAGCAGCAAGTATAGTAGGTTTAAGTCTTTTGATATATTTAACTATGATGTTTATTGAGATAGGTTGGGGAAGTGAGGTTATTGGGATCAAGCATGGGTACTATGTTAGTCTGGGTAAGGGAAGAGCAATTACTGTTTGTGAGGGGTAGTATGGATTCAGTGAAGCATCTGTTAAATTGTGAGGTTACATTGTCTTTAGTATTGGTGAGTCTTAGGGATGAAGTACTCATTTGTCCTGGCTGTAGGATTTTTTTGATGGCAGTCCAGAATATTTGTGTGCTTCTTTGATTTTTTCATTGGATTGGATCCTTGTTGCAAGCATTTTACATCACAAACCATATTGACACACTCCCAGTTGCAAACATTACACATCAGTTATAATCTACGTAATCTACCCAATTATTTTCAGTCAAACATTATATAGCTCATTTAAGTCTTACCTTCTTTTAAACCAAATTCTTCCCCTGTATGTATTGTTCCCACAACTTACAATGTTTTCCTATGTAGCTTGCCCCTAGCCTTTTCTAAAGATCCCAATTCCAGTTGTTTTATCTATGTTACTATATTTGCTACTTCTAGTATACTTGGTTTAGATTTTGATTTCCATTTTTTAGTATTTGCTTTTTTGGTGGCTACCATAATTAGACACAGCAGGGCCTTACCATGTCTGAGTAATTCATAATTCAAATTCTGTATCATAGCTCAGAAAAATCATCTCTCTTGTCACACTAATCTGCCCATCCAGCATTTCCAACAGTGCATCCCCATCCAGCAGGGAATCCTTAAAGTCTACCAACTCACTGCACTCCCAGAAAATCTGTTCCTAATTATCTCTTTCTTCCCCATCACACCTCCAACATTTGCTATCTACCTGAGGAAAAATTCTCTGGAGTCTACTTCATGAATAAAAATATCTATGTAAACATTTCCAAGCAAAAATCCTAAATCTTCTAGATTTTGTTGCATATTTGGGAGACATACATATACCCTCCCATTGTTTCTTTGTGAATTGCTTAGCCAGTCTCTCTTCCCTGTCCTTTCTAACCTCCTCTGATTGATTCTAACAGTTATCATGCAATATTTTATACACTCTACTAATTATTCCTTTTTAATGACAGTTTCTATTCTAGAGTCTACTAAAACCTCTACCAGTGCTGGTCCTTCATTTAGGACCCCCTTATTTCTTTCTCTTTGCCTATACTCTGATATCAGCCCTTGACACGGAAAGCAATCTCTAACCTGCAGTCCAAATAAATTCTTAGCATCTTCCCATTCTATCATCTTTCCCTCTATAGTTATTTGCTCCCAGTACCTTGGTTCCTTTGCTAGTTTTCTCCAATAAATTCCAGCCCCCTCTTGCCTACTGTTTATATCCTTAATTGCAGTCATCCCTATCGGCAGAATCTCCTTTCTCCATTCCTGTGTTGGCTTAGTTCTTAGAATACTTGCTGCTACTTTATAGATATAATATTCTATAAAATTATTGTTATTCTCCTTAAAGACCTGCATCCAAAATCCAGTCTCTCCTCGTTTATTGAGCTTCCCCTGTTTCATCATCATCCCTTTCCACCTTGAATTATAGTTTTCTGCTTGTGCTCTCTCTCTCTCTCTCAATATATATATATATATATATATATATATATATATATATATGGAGCCTTAATTGTGTAGTTCTGAAATACCCCTTCAAATTGGGTAATCCCAATCTGCCCTGTTCTCCTGGAAGAATCATTTTATCCCACTTGACCCTTGCCATCTTCCACTCCCAGATAAAGTCCTTCAGCTCTTTATTAATTGCTATCCACAACTTCTCCTTTGGTTGATAAAAATATGCCTGACCTGTGTATAAGATTAATGGGACTGCTAGTATCTTACTATCCATATCCATATAACAAAACTTCTATTTTATCAGTTTTTGTATTATCTTTTGTTTAGTCTCTTCCCACATATCTTTAGCTGCCACAACAGAATGTTTTTAACCCATACTCCTAAATATTTCATTTTATTATCTCCCAGTAAATATGCATATTGCTGAACCATCTCATATGTGGGTACATAATTTACTGCTATTGCCTTTGTTTTAGCTTCATTAATTTTGTATCCTGAAAAGATCTGAAACTGTCTCAAAATGTTCCACATCACTGTAATGTCTCTTTCAGGTTTGGTCAGGTATAAAATAACATCATCTGCAAATAGAGCCAGCTTTTTTTGACTATTATGCCAAGTATATCCTTGAATTTCTGAGTCCCGTATTTTCTTTGCCAATGGTTCTAAGTAAAATGCAAATAACAAAGAAGAAAGAGGACACCCCTGCCTTGTTCCACTGCTAAAGCAAAAAGTATTAGAGAGGACCCCGCCAACTTTAATTTTCACCTCTGGTCTCTCATATATCCTCCTAATCAACATTATAATTTTTTCAGGAAATTCATATGCTTCCATTGGCCTGCTCATAAAGTCCCAGCTTACTCTGTCAAATGCTTTCTCTGCATCAAGACCCACCAACAACAATGGTATTTTCTTACATTTTGCGTTGCTCTGGATCATCAATATGCTGTTAATGTTGTCAAATGTTTGCCTCCAATCTACAAATCACATTCATCCATATCTATCAATTTTATAATTACTTTTGCCATTTTCTTAACCATTATAGACATGTACGCTTTATAATCATGATTTAGTATTGAAATGGGCCTGTATAAAGCTGAATCTGCTGGATGTTTACCCTCTTTAGCTATTACAGCTACCAGTCCTTTTTTCCAGGATGTTGGTACTTCTCCTCCTCTTAAATACTGTTAAACAAAATCTTCCAGATCTTTATCAGTTTTTTCCGTAGCTTCCAAACTTCCACAGGAATATCATCTATTGCTGTGGACTTTCCTGTAGATTGGTTATACATCACATTTTTTTATCTCATCTCCTCCTATCCTGTTAATAATGGAGTGTTATCTACCTGTAACCTTGGCATATTTAATTCTTCCATAAACATTTCCATTTGTACCTTTTCTTGATTTCCATATTTCTCTGCTGTATACAGACTTTCACAGAAATTCCGAAATATTTCTAATATCTCTACAGGATGTCTTGTTACCTTCCTTGTTATAGGCTACCTAAGCTTGGTGACAGCCCTTTCAACTTTCTGTTGCCTGAATCATTGTGCTAAACATTTTTGTGTTCTAGTGTTATCAAAAACAGTCACTTAACAGCAACATTATTATTATTACTGAAAATATATATAGTTATGTGTGTTTACTACAAGTTAAAAGTAGATGAGGTTCTGAAAATCATTTTTTTTTTACTGTTTTCAATGAACCAAAACATCTTGAAAATGTGGCATAAGGTCTGTCAAACATCAGTGTGTAATAGAAGATAAAACCTGGAAATAAACATACAAAAGAACTGTCTTGTATAATGGATGGGAGTAATAGATTTCTATCAAAATGGCTACTTTGTCCCATTATGATGGAAGGTAAATGGCTTTACAGGTATAGACACAAAGCAAGGATAACAAATGATAGCAATACCTGTGGGGGTACAGATAGTAATGTTGCAAGAGACACATCTGGATAGAAATGAGCATGTGAATTTGACTAAGCTAGGATTTCATGGTGGACATTGAGCAGAAAATATAGGACAAAGGAAGAGGAGCGTGATAATATTGATTGACAGAGGAGTTCCAGTAGAAACAGAAGAGGAAAAAAAGACTAATTTGTAGCTTTTTACTAAGCTTACAGCCATAACGGGCATCAAAAAACTCAGCCACATCATCCAGTACTGGTGGAAGCTAGCAGTAATCCCATCAAGTAGACTTTCTCTACAGTAATGTCAGATGTGTGGTAGTATCAGGTTATTGGCAGTGGAGGGGGATTACACTGGCTTATTTACATTCCACTAAAACTGTTATTATGGAGCTTAAGAGAATTTTGGAAGAAATAGTAAGTGTTCAACAGGGAATATTACTTATGAATAGAGACAGGAACCTGATCTGCAATAGTAAGCATGCATCAGAGGGACCTAGAAGGGAAAACATCACAAAAGAGTGTAGTTTTCTAAAGAAATATTTCAAAATATTTGGTATGGAAGATTTAAATGCAGTAGTAATAACACAGACAGAATTTATGTATTATTCCCAAGGCTACAATAACTGGGCTAGACCAATTAGAATTAGGAGCAAGTGCATTTAATTGAAAGCTCTGGCAACATTCAATAACTATTTCAGATCATGTACCAATGAAAACTAAGATAAAGGTGTAGAGTAAAGAAATAAAAATGTGACACTGGTGCCTTCCTATTTATCTGTTGAAAAGAGAGGAATTTAAGGACCAGGTAGTACAAAATGATTAAAGAATTGCCAAAGAACTTTTATTTTCAGTAGGGATAGCTTTTGAGTAGGACAAAATGGAAATGGAATTAAAATCATGGTAAATAAAAGAGAAAGAAATACAGAAAAGTAATAAAATTGTTTAAAGTAGTTGACAAAGGTAACATGCTTGCAGAATGAGGGGAATCTCTCAGAAGAAGATCAACAACAGAGTACTAAATGGAAAATAAGTGAGTATTTGGGTAATAACTTCCGTTTATAAAGGTTGCTGTTAATCAACTATTTTTGATAATAACTCCAAAGAACATGACTCAGGCAACAGAAAGTACAAATGGTGACTGCCAAATGTAGGGAGCCTATATCAATATTAAAGACCTTTTGGAAAATTTCTGAAAATTTGTATAGTGCAGAGGAATGTAGAAACCAAGAAAACAAAATTAAATATTTATGGAAGACTTAATTATGCCAAGGTCAAACAAAGATGAAGCTCAACAACTAACAGCTAAGATAGGAAGAGATGAGACAAAATTGTGATATAACAATCAATCAACAGGGAAGTCTCCAGGAGGAGACAACATTCCTGTAGAAGTCTGGAAGTTGGGAGAGAAGATAATTATAAACATCTGGAAAGATTTGTTTAGCAATATTTTACAGGGCAGGTGATTTCCCACAGCTTGGAAGAAAGCTCTGGTAGCTCTATTACGCAAAGAGGTAAAAAAACCTTCAGATCCAGCTTCAAAATGATCCATTTTTATTTTAAACTATGATAATAATATGTTTAGATCTTTATTAACTAAATGCTTTTCATGCTGGCTGATGCTCATTTAAAGTGGATAGACAGATATGCTATGAATTCCTCTGCTTCTGACATAACTAATGAAAAATTCCTCTACTTCTGACATAACCAATGAAAAAATTAAGAGAGTATTTTAGTTCACATGGTATTTCAGCAATAGGTGGCGGCACTGGGGCATCACAACAAGATGTTCTCCAGTTCGATTCTCGGCTGGGGTGCCTTCTGTGCGTTTCCTGCATGTCCTCCCTGTGGTTGCATGGGTTTCCTCCGGGTGCTCCGGTTTCCTCCCACATCCCGAAGACAGCATGTAGGTGGACTGGATACTCTAAACTGGCCCTAGACATGAGTGTGTGCGTGCGTGTATGTGCCTTCTGTGAAGGTTGGGCGTCAGGCTGGCAACTCGACATTGTAAAACTCCACTGCCAATCATGAGCGGACAGGTGATCCGCTCACCAGGAAAAGCCAAAGGAAGAAGAAGAATGGTATTTCAGCAATGTTGACAACTGATAATGGTGCTTGTTTCACTGCTGTGAAATCTGCAAACTTTGTGGAGAGAAAAGTAATCTGATAATCCTTAGTCTAGTGGTCTCTGTGGAGAACTGCAAGTTATCAACCAGAATCCATGTCCTTTTATAGTGGTCTGGATTAATGGTTCATCTATGAGGAAGCATGCTGGTCAGCTAATTCATGGAGACTTGACAGTCTGTAAATCAGAAAAAGAAACAGAAGATTTGTTGGGAAGTACAAATGTTTCTACCTATTTCTTAACAGAAATTGCATTTGAAGTACCTGTCCTTTCAGTCATTGTGAGAGGAAGAGACATTTTGTTTGAAAGACTTACATTTACTTGTTTCCACCCCAACTAGATTGGAACCCCCTACTCACCTTAAGTGCTATGCTAAACAGCTTTTGAATTCCTTCTATAGAAAGAGTAAGAATATACTCTGGTTTCATTAAAGGCCTGTTTGCCTACTGGTACATGAACTGTGAAGAAAAATGACATAAAATGATTCAGATAGTAAACTATTATCTTGGTATGTACTACTGCCATATAAATAATGTGTGTATATACATTTCTAAGATTTCATCTCTAGTTTTACTAAAGACCTATTAGCCTACTGGTACAGTTCTTGTGTGGAAAAATTATATCAAAGGCTTCAAGTGGCAAACTAGTTTCACAGTAAATACTAATGCCATATAAACAAAAAAATATGAATGTATAAGATTTTAAAATCAAAACTAATGTAAACCAACTATTGTTGCACTAAAATTACAGTTACCTAGGGAGTTTTAGCAAACAAAATGAAAGGAGTGAGGCGTTGAATATTGAAGCTGTAAGATGAGGCAAATTATCTCATATAAAATGCTACTAAATGACAAATGTGTTCCAGAACAGCATATATCTGGTTTGATTCTGTTTTCATTTTCATATTCACAAATTAACATTCTCAATCCATTAAAGATATTTGACTTTCTGTCTAAGATACAACACTGGTAAAAGAAGAAAGTAAACATGATAAAACACTTAAATGGTTGGAGTTGTCTGCCAGAATGTTTTCTTCTGGACAATAAGTAAGCAATACATTTTCAGGGCCTAGGAAATTGCTGTTACAAGTCACACAAAAAACTCAGAGCAACACAATTGTACACCAAGCTAAATCTGTCCTCTTCATGAAAGAGCAGGTTTTGACCCAACCAGTACATCATAAGTAGTAGGAAATGCAACCACTATCTTAGGTAAAAAAAAAAATGAAGTCTGAAACTTGACTAGTAATCTAACATGCAGTGTGTCACAAATACTGCTTCACAGATTCAATGTTTATGACAGTCAAAAAAATTAAAATACCTGAAAAGAAATACTGTGACGATTCTTAACTTGCATGACATTGTTTCTCTCACTTATGATACCATTTACATAGGGAATGGATGTCAGTTTTCAGCAGAATAAATCATTTTAAGCAACAGATTTTTAAACAGCTAAGTAATCTATTCATTGACTAGTACGGTATCAAACTGCCACTGCAATACATCACATTCAGCCATTCTGTACAACCACCAGTGCACCAGAAGAATACAACGTGGTATTATGTACATTACAACGGGGTGCAGGCAGGCTGTAAATATAGGAACATGACACTGTTGTTAGGTCACCCATCCTAGTTATCTGGTTGTAAAAAGTGTGTGAACTTATTACCACCAAAAATCATCCTGACCTGACAGCGAAAGTAGACTGGTTATATCTATCAGTGTTAGAGGGAGGCTGCTTCAACACTGGTGGTAGAATACAATAGTTTTGAAACTTTAATCTCAGATCTCTTTTAAGTATTGTCACCATTAAGTTCAGTTTTATAACATATACGTTTCCTGACTAGGCACCAGCACCATAAAGACATGAAAGTTATATACTCACCATAACAACAGATTTGTGTTTTCTGCTTCAGTCCTCCCTTAGCAGATGGATCTTTGGGGGTCTATAACCGGAGGCATTTCAGCGAACACCTCTTCGGCGACACATAATGAACAAACACACTAAACCGCGATCGTTCAAAACAGTGATTTATTTCCCTGGAAAATAAATCACTTGGCCATCCCCATAAATTTGCCATTTTCCTCACTGTAGTGCGATCTCGGAGTTAGTATATTTAGTTGGGGGTGTGTGTGTTTCTAATGATGTTTTTTTTTTTTGTTTTTAGACAAGTGATTTCTTTCCCAGGGAAAGAAATTGCTGATATCATCGTTTGCAGTTTTGTGCATTCGCTGTTTCTATGTTGCCGAAGAGGTGTTCGCTGAAATGCCTCTTCGGTTATTTACTATAGACCCAATCTTTGGATCTGTTTCAGCCATTCCAAAGCTTTGAATTCAATGCTCAAGCTCTTCCCATTACCAATAATCCCTTTCTAACAAGCAAGTTAACTCAGATTAAATCTGACTACAACACCAAAGAAAAAATAGGTCCCTATGGCCTTTGGAGTAGTCTAACAGGAAAGCCATGTAAAAAGGATGAAAGGAAGAAACCAGCAGCTTTCTGTAGTTTGAAATTAAAACTTGTGTTAACTGAGGTTGCATCAGCCAGGTTGCTCTAGGACTGAATGAAAAGGAACAAAGGGAATAGAAAGGATGGGGGAAGGAGGAAAGGAAGTTCAGGAAGGACAGAAGTGAACAACACAGAACTATCATTATGGAGTGTACATAAGCTTTCATATCTGATGTTGTCTCTTCCATCTGATTCTCAACGGAAGGGACAGAATCCCCATCTACTAGAACACTTGGATGATCTCATGGAAAGATATTCTGGAGCACAGCCAAGTCAAAGGAGGGTCTTGACCTCAACCGTATGCCTAATCTAAAGTGTAAAATGAATTCTGGACCCTTTCTGGTCTGCTGGGATCTCTTGGATGACTTGATTATTTAGAAGCTTCCTTATTTCTAAAGCTGCTGCTTTCCTTTGTGAGTGTGGAACATCAGCAAGTTGCTTTGTGGGAAGGGGATGAAAAAGAAAGGCATGAGATAGTTTTGGGTTATTATCTGATGTGCCTATACATCTTGAGTAATGGTCATCCAAGGATAAGTGTCCCCTTGACTGCATCCAGAGCTTGTCAGTCTGGAAAACATTCTGCAGCACTGATAGAGCATCTTAATTAAGCAGCCCCAAAGCACTGGTTTCATGTACAACCCCTGTCCTGAGGGGCTATGTCTTCCATTATAGTTTCCCACTCTGCCACGGGGAGCTCTGATTCCAGAAGTGTTAGGAGAAAACCTGTTTATTCCCTCATTTTTGATTCCAGGTAATGTTTTTCTGGGGGAGGGATATAAACTTGATTCCTACAGTAGATAAGGTCTCACCATCTTGTTCAGTTCTGTAGACAGTTTCTTTAACTTTTGACTGAAGAGTGTCAATGCATCATTAGGGGCATTAAAGAATGTCTTGAAATGTTCCACAAAATCCCAAAGTCACATTCAGGTATGCCTCCTAACTGTGATTTTTGAACCTGCTGCTCAAGATGCACATTCCCTGGCATTGGAAATTAGACCATTGACACGTAGGATAAACACTGAAAGGGAGCCAAGAATAAATCAACAGATTTTATCTGTTCAACAGATAGGGACCCCGAGAGAGATGTGGAGACCTCCATTGTCAAATTTCTCTGAAATCAAGTGACATGTGCTAGGTGATTCAGCGATCTAATGGCAAAGGCCACTAAAGCATAGACTCACTTTACATATCTGTCCAATGTACAAGAATCCCTTTTTAGTGGATGGACAATGGAACTATCTTCTGCAAATTCCTTTTTGTTAGTTACTGCCACCACCATAGTATTTATGGAGGGCCCTTGCCAGGTTTACAAAAGACAGACTCAACTACATCCAGTTCCTTCCATACTTTTGGGATGGTTCATCAGTGGGCCACCCCCATTTCTGTCTGAGTACTTCCAAGGTTCCTCCAAATGTGACATCCACAAGACCATACCATATAAGTACTTAAAAACTGTTAACAACACCCAATCTTTTCCTATCTCAATTCTAATCAACCACACTATCACTTAAATTTATGATACAACCCTATGGAAAAGGAGCTACATTCTTTGCCTCCATAAAAGTGGAAATTCAAATGAGATCTCAGACTTCAGCCATATAGCCATACTGTCTCCACTCTCAAAAAGTCTCCACTCTCAAAAATTATTGAGAAGTGTATCCAGCTTCAACTCCTCAGCTTTCTCATTGATAACTGCCTCCTTTCCCTACATAGCACAGTTACTATCCTTTTCATAACATCTGTTAGTCAATATCAACGCTCTGGGAACTTAGTCTTGGCACCTTTCCTAGATTTATCTACAGCTTTCAACATAGTATCCTATCACAAACTGCTTCAAAAACTAGCTTACCTAGAGATACATGAGACTACACTGTCATGATTCTCAAACTACCTCTCAAACAAACAACGGGCAGTAAAACGACAAAAGGCCATCTCCTCTTTCCTTCCCATTACAGTGGGTAGCTCTCAAGTATCCATTTAGGTCACCTGTTGTTTAATATATTCATTAACGATCTCCTCCTTTTTCTAAACAACCCACCATCATACGGTATGCAGACTAGCAAACAATCAGCTATTCAGCTAAAAGCTTAGATAAATTAAAACAACTCACCCAAAAGTCTTTGTCCACCATAAGGGCCTAGCTCTCTAATACACGGTTGTTCCTTAACCCTATAAAACAAACTGTATCCTATGTACCCCAAAGCATTCAACTGACAACAAAATAATTTCAATATCACTTCCTCTAACAACACCAGCATAGAACTAGCAAGTCAAACTAAGCTTTTAACTGGAACTACTGATGAGAGTTTAAAATCCGATTATGATAGATAAACACAAAAGCCAGAAGAAGTACCTGGACCGAACCCACTCAAAGTAACACAGGTGTAGAATGCAGAATCCACTTTATTAACTTCAAAACATAAAAATCTAAGGATGAGTGCTTTCATCCAGAAAGGTCTAGACTTCATCTGATCATCACACTAAAAATAAAGTTAGGTGCTCTCTATAGAATCAAACAATAACTCACAGATAATGCCAGCAAAATAATTGCTCAATCCCTTTTCTTCCCTACACTACCTTACACTGCTCCCATATTGATTCATCAACAATCACTCAAATCTCAGTCTTGGATTAGTGCTATAATTAGATGGTAAAATTTGCTGCCAATCATCAGTATAGGACACACTGTCTGGCCATAAAAAAGCTTCAGTGGTTAGAGCTAAGGTATTACCTTACACTTTCCCAACTAGTCACTGCCAAAAACGTTCCTATTATCCAAAATGCCCTAGTTTGAAAAATATTCTCCAACTTTATAACCCAAATAGACAGCTGAGATCCACTATCAAAATGTTATTAACTATAATAAAAGCTAACAACTCTGTTGGTTACTTTTCAAACTCTTCTTCCTGGTCAAAATTTGGAACTCCCTTCCTCTAATTCTAACACAGCAGGCACAAACGAGATTAACTAAAAGATATTTGGTCTGTAAATGCACAACCCCAGGATAAGTGTCCTGTCCCTTACTTTCTCCCTTAGTTGCTGGTCCAAAATTTCCTCCTTGTCCTCTAACTCTTCCTCTTCGTCCTTCTACCTATCCTAAAACATTCCATCTCTCCTCTTAATACATTTTCCACCTTTTCTCTCTTTCCATCAAGTTCATTCCTAAATATGTTTCACAGCTCTTTACATGATACCGTTATTAATTAATGATATTCTGTTTAAATGCTATATAATTGCTTGACACCTGTATACCTATGTTTACTATGTTTTTTTATGTATTTTTACAGTGCTTTTCTCCATGGAAAAAAGTTTCATAGCTCACTGTATGACACTGCTATTAATTAATTGTACTCTGTTTGAATTTTGTATATTTCTTTATTACTTGTCTTCCCGTTTATTATGGTCTTTATGTAACATTGGAATTTTTTTGGATCTTTTCTCCCTTGGCCACTGCTGAAAAGGGGTAGCGTTCTGCCCAGTTCAGACTGTCCTGGTAAACAAATGCAATAAATAAACAAATGTGAGCTCTGTGTATTTGCTTTTTTCATGGTAAAATAATGCATTTTGGTCTAGTTGCAAGTTTAGCTGCGGACAGTAGGACTGAATCGCCTTTGGCAGTGCTTCTTCCTGTTAGTGTGTCCAGGACTCAGCAGTAAGCCCTAGTATAGGCTAGAAGCTGAAGTATATAAAGTGTTGCTATCTTCCACCATATGCTCTCTGAGTTGGAAATTAATCAGAGAATAGGGGGGCAAAACTTCTTCTTCCTGGGCATTGTGAATATCCACTTATACTTCCCTGCTCAGAAGCCCCTCCTTACCCTCATGTTAGCAGAGTGGTCAAACTACTAATGGTCACTAAAGACGTATTCCCTGAGTATGAAGTCCATTCCCAAATACAGGAAAACAGGGATCAAATCTCTCAACCTCTCAATACAAGAATAAGTAGCAAGTCAAAAAAATTCAGTGAAAAAGGATCCAAATCAGGGACACTTTTTAAAATATTGTATTAGTACCACTGATTTGGAAAGCTGACAAAATAAGAGAACATAAAATGCATTTTCTGAAAAGCAAGTCTGCAAACTGTAATGAATGTCCTTATTTGTTGACTATAACATACCACCTTTTTCTCAAGGTATCACTTATTTCAGGAAGGCCCGAAAAACAATTATCAGTCAAAGTCATGGACATCCAATAAAATTTAGGGTCAGCTGACAGGTATGTCGGGGATTGTCCAGAACTTCAGAGGTTCAGTATAAAAGGGAAGCAGAAGTAGGAGTGGAGAGTGGAGACCTTGCATGCTTGCTGGAACCCAGTCAAAGTAGTGCACAAACCTCAAAGAACTGTAGGAAAAAGCCTGCTGCAGAGACATGATAAAGCATAACAAGTTAAAAATTTCTGAGGGGGAATAACTTGCCTAAGAAATTCTTCTGGCACACTGGTAATAATGTAGTAAGTGCATCTGAGTACAAGACTGCATGAGACCTCAACAGCACGAGACAATATGGATTGTTTGCCTCCCCTCCCCCATTCCCTAAGGAATCTGCAACTGAAAAGCATTACTGCTCTACCCATGATAAATGGTGCTAGTTGAACAGTGCGAGTACACACTTGACCAGCTCACCTGCTATTAACACTGAACTGTGCCCTCCAGCACTTCTCTTTCTTTTTTAGAACAAATTTCCCTTCTACAAAATACAGAAAAAAATGTATCCTTATTTTTTTCTGAAGTGACAAGGTTAACACATGCAAAAATACATAAGTTATATTAAATGCATATTTATAACATGCCTTTCTATTCTGTTCTTTATCACCAGGCAAATAAATCCTGTTAACTTCATAAACATCTATTTGCATCCCTTCATAAATGTGCAGTTTTATCAAAGCATATGGACTGAATGGAGACCAAAGGTAACTCAAAAGAGTGCTGTTATGTTCTCTGTGAAACAACATTAAACGTGTCATAAGGCTGGTTTCTTTGTTTCCATGGCGACAGTTGTAAAAGAAAAATATCCTACTTAATTTCACTGCAAAAAAATTATATGCATTATACGTAACAACATTGTCAAAGTATACTATTCCAAAATGTGCAAATCATTCTGAGAAAACTCAATGCAAGTTGTGGTGGTTAATTTCTAAATGGCACTACTATGATTATCATTAACTATTTTTCTTTAATTCTTTAACTACCATCTGCAAACAGCAGTAAAAAAGCATGTACTGTAGCTAACCTGTCAGTAAAACATATCTTCATATGAAATCAGAATCACTTGCATTTCAGATTTCAATCAAGCAACTACAGATGAAAGTTACAAATTCACATACCCAAATGTTCATGTATGCTAATTGCTCTTATGCTTGACTGCATGGTATCACACACACATACACAAGGTCTAATTAAACCTCTGGATTGCAATCCACCATGTATACAAGCCATGATGCAATAATAGTATATTTTTATACACTGCTCAGAAATTAGCCAGGAGGTGAATGAACTTGTTAGAAAATGTTTATTGCAGTACAGTCTTACTGACACTCACTTCCCTGTTTAAAACACCTGGAAAAGCAAAACATTTAAAAAGCTATATTAAAAATACATAAGGATAAAATGTGTAGTCTAAATGATTGAAACCAGAAGAGTGATGACTATGCTACTGTATAGTACTACTGCAATATAATAACATGACAAGATGACCAGTATGAGGCTGCACTGATTTAAAAAATATTAAAAAGACACCGTTATCTATTAGAAAGTGACACAAATTTGCAAACGATCAAACAAGAGCTTACCAGCAGGTTATCAGTTAAGCCTGTCCAGCCATCTGCCCATATTTTTCTTGCAGGTATTTTAGGAAACTGCTACTGTCTGTCTCTCTAAAATATGCCATTCCTTGGAAGCCACAATAACACCAAGAAATCAATTAATCAGCTGATTATGCTTTCCCCTACGAAATGCTGTGTAGGGGACTGGGTCATTTCAAGGTTGCTTGATGTTTCCTGCTTGGGGCCTCAGAAATCAAACTGTTCAACCCCCCTAAAAATCTGTTTGCCTGCTTTTGGAGATTCATTCACTGCTCTAAGCATACATACACTGAGCTCCTGACAATGCTTGCATCATGAAAGAAGAAAAGTAGTTTTCAGTCTGCCTAATGCCTTAGAATGGTTGCCATGGAAATGCTGTGTGGTGTGTGTGTGTGTGTGTGTGGTGGGGGGGGGGGGTGCTGACAAATGTTTCTAAATGGAAAAGAGCTCTAAAAGAAGACAGATCTTTTAAAATGGAATATGAATGAGTCTGCATTCTTGTTTCTATTTTTTGCTCAGAATGTCTAAATAAAGTAAGCTTTGTGAATCTGAAAATTACCTTCAAATATGACAATGTACACTTGTAGCAGCATGAAATAGACTTCACATAGTAGTATCTGAATTCTCCATTTGTGATTTATTAAATGCTTTTGAGAAACAAAACATGTTGAAAACTGTTCATTTACATGCAACACAGTAGACAAAACATATATGTCAAGGAGTTTATTTATAAGTAATATAAAAGAGAACAATACTACCTAAGCACTACACACAAAAAAATCAGGAACTTCCTTTTAAGAACTATAATTTTTAGACTGCGCATAACAGGCAAATTATTTTAGCTATTTTTTTTTTTTTATAAAATAGAGAGAGGTCATATTTTACAGAGTGGTACAGTTAGCATGATGCTTACTCTGTTTCAAATTCAGTATGATAATTTATGGTTATACTACTATCCCATTCACAAATGGGATAATAACTGAATAAAAGTACCCAATTGCTAAGGCAAGATTTGTTCCATCCCTGGCATCGCCTAACCATTGAACAAGGATGCTTGCGTTGCTTTAAATATTTATGCATATATGAATTTATTTTATTACCATTTCTGTGCTTAAGTGATGGACTTCAGGTGATTTTGGTTACACATTGCCCTTCAAAAGACCTGCTTGCACAGAACAGCTGGGAGAAGATTAAGATGGGTCAGTCAAGTGACCTTTCGCTTTGTAGCTAGAGGGCCAAAAGGGAATGGAAGTAGGATGAGAAAATATGAGTAATTTTACAGAGCACACCTCTCCCCACACACCAGACTTCTCAGCACATTCTAGCATTGTTCATTCCTTGCAATGTTAGAGCTGAAAGCTCATGGAGTCATCAACTCTTTTTACAGAATGGGTGGCGTGTACATTATCACTCTGATTGGAGAATGAATGTTCTCCAGCAGGGCGTTAATGTACAAGTAATGTCCGCTGAAAAATTGAGTTTAGCACTTCACGATAGCATACTAGACTGCAGTGAAGCTCAGACTTTAACAAAACTACTGGCCACCATTATTTTGCACTCCCTTTTTCTGTTTAGTGAGTGTAAAATTAAAACAAACAAAAAATAGAAAAGTCTGTGTGTGTATGTGTGTGTGTGTGTGTGTGTGTGTGTGTGTGTGTGTGTGTGTGTGTGTGTGTGTGTGTGTGCATTGTCAGATGTCTGTGGCATTGGGCCTCAAAACAATACTCAGGTGGCCGTTATTTACACAAGACCACCATCCTGTCAGACATTACTGCTTGCTTAATGCATTTATTTACATTAGGATTTGATAAACTGGATTGTGGGTTGATCCATAGTGGACCTATTTCAATCATGACTCCAGGCAAAGTAGAATCAAGGATAGTGAATAACATACAAAGTAAAACAGAAAAAAGTATGCAATACAGTAGCCAACAAAATGAAACTAACACAGATATGTATGTAATAAAGACCATTTAAAAACACATGATGAGCAAATGAGACAGTTGACAATTGCATGCATGATGTACATATACCACCACATGTAAAAAGTAAAAAGTAAATTATACAATAAACGCTAATTTTTATTCAAAACTGTACCTGCTGATTGGACATCCCAAGCAATGTGCACACTGTAAATTGAGTGTATACCAATACAAAAAAGTTTGGATGTTCAACTATTATTGAAAAGACAGACTTTGCATTGGCATATGCTTGTAAATTTTTTGTGGAATACTTTATGAGGGGATAGAACAAAACATGAGGAATAGCAGACGTTCTACAAACCTCTAAACAGTTGAGAAGTATGCTTACTGGCAATATTATCATCACACCTGTCAACAAATTTGCAGAATGTTTCTGCTCCTTCCATAGCAATATTTTTAAAAATCATAACGATTTCTCTCAATGTCTGACAATTTCATAATTTTTTAGTAAAATGGCCAGAATATAACCAGGCATAACGGGGAAAACAAAAGAGAGAATGCTATAGAAATGCTGTCTTCCCCATTATATCACTTGTACCAAAGTGATGTACTATGCAAGCATTTGGTCATACGTACAAAATGCACCTGCAGTACATCACTTTGCAAATCAGAGGGTGGAAGAACATTGCAGTTCACATTATTTAAGAAAGGTAAGCAATTTCTTTCTTAAATAATGTTACTATATAATAACAACAATCCACAAATGGTTGTGAATATCATAGTATTTGCCCACGGTTGACTTTGTTTGATCATGAGAGCAAGACACGCCATCCGTGAGTAAATCTTGTGATATGTGCACACATTTGCGAATTATTACTTAAACAGTCCATACATGTTGTATTGGTTTACATTCTGCCCTCTACTGTACTTTGAAGTAATGAAACAAATAAACAAGACATAAAAGACCCATTACTGATCACATCACAAATTATTTGGTAAAAAAATAAATTAATGCAAATGCGTAATCAGCTGGACAAGCTCTGACCTATTATCAGTATTAACAGTAAATATTGAATAAGGCTACTGCTGCTAGGACAGCAAGGAGTAGTCTGAGAATGACAATCGCTACAGAACTGGTACGACTACATCCACTTAATTAACAGTGAAGCTGAATAAATAATTATGCTTCACACTGAACCGCTGAAATTTGGATCACTGTACAAGACCATGAAGAAAAAATAAAACAAAATAACATACACCACACCAGGAGGGAAGCAGCAATTATATGTAAAAAATATGGTGTCAGAACACATTAGTCTAATTCAATGACAGGCTGTGTAATTTCATAGACTTCCTGCCCTGAGTTATTCTGTGCATGAATCACTTCAGATAAACCAGTCTGTTAGATTACATATGAACACAGCAACAGTTTATGAGCTGAAATGTCACAATAAGAAAAAAAAAAAAAAAAGAAAAATAGATACTACATTCAGCTACAGAAATTCTGCATTAAGCCTAAGATATTTTTTAATACAAAAAATATTCCCAGTTGTATGTGGAGCTACAGTACGGATCCTTGCACTGACAGGCTGCTTTGACTGCTGCTACAGCTGGGACTGCAAAAGATTATCTTCCTTTTTGAATACAATATTCAACAAGAAAGTAGTCTCTTTCTGCTATGTTACCAATATGAAGTTTTAATAGGGTCAACACATATTGGTCCTGGGTTATAGGATACTACTGATCTTGATTTACATTTTATTGACTAGATGAGGGTGATAGAAGCATTTTCGTTATTTACAGTATATACTTATTCTCTTCGTAATCCAATGAGTTACAGTAAGCTTCTTTTTCCTAGGTGACCAAGTGGCCTGACTTGGGTCCTCTCGCCCTATGTTATAGGGTTACATTGAGTATAGCACTACAGATATCCTGGTATAGCACAGTGACTCTATATTCCTTGAATTTTTATGATGTGGGACCTTTTAAGATTTAATCACTGCCACCTCCGCTACCATAGACCAGAATATAAGCAATGTACTTTTTTCTTTCTGCTTTCAGCAATCCCTGTTTTCAATAATAATGTAATAATTTCAAAATTCTTCTAGCTCTTCAGCTCAGTGTGTGACATCCCACACCACACACACACAGTTTCATACTAATAACCATAACCCTACTGTTCAAATAAGAATAATACATTACAATAAATATAGCAAAGTGTCAAGTACAAGGTAGCCAAAGCACTACGCTGTGCAGGTACTAATAATCAGACAACCAAAATACCATGGAGTTGTCATAATGGACACGGCCAAGTTTTCCTCAATCACCATCTTATTTTAAAATCATATTTATATCATAAAGTAACAACCAGAAATTCACCACCAAGCAACTAGGAAAGAGCCAGACTCAGTAAATTAGCACTTTTGTTTGCTTTAATTCACTACAAACTTCATCAGAAAATACTCAATACCTTAAAGAACCACCCATTTTATACACAATATTTTTTTTATACTTGTGTATAAAGTGGGTGGTTGTTTAAGGTGTTGTGTATTTTCTGATGAAGTCCGTAGTGAATTAAAGCGAACAAAAGTGCTAATTTACTGAGTCCGTCTCTTTCCTGGTTGCTTGGTGGTGAATTTCTGGTTGTTACTTTGTTTTTTGGAGATTTGGTCAGAGTTCCCATATTTATATCATCTCATTCTTTCTTTTTGGATATTACCCAATTCCCACCACAGAAAGAACAAATTTAATTGGAGTGTTAAGTGCTGGCACTTTCCCAGTGTTGTGAATAGTTATCTTCAAAGCTGAATCACCAGTACCACCATTAAACATCATAAAAGATTTTCTTGGAAACCTTCATGGTCACTCAGATGGCTTAGCACTGCAAATATACAATATTCCAACAACCTTTCAGATTTAAATATAGAAAATGTAGCCTACTGGAATCAAACCAGTCAAGAAAACATAACTAAGCAAGCAAATAAATATGTAAACTAATAAAGTATTGCTCTTCTTGCCCAATCTACCAACTGACTGTCATCTGAATGCCATACAAAGAAGTTATGTTCTTACCATAACGTTCCATGTGGAGTGTTCATCTCGACTTTGTTTTTACACATGGGTTCGGAGCCGATCCTCGGCTCCGAATCGGCCGCATAGCAAAGCTCTGCATCTAAGAGAAGCTCGAGACCAGGCTATATCCCACAATCCTCCCTGCCATTACTCAGATCTAGTTTGCAAGCAAACCAGAAAAAAATTAATAATCCTAATGTATCCAGGCTACAAACTGCTATGAATGAAAACATTCAGAGACACCATCTCACTGACAACCAACTAGGGGTAAAGAAAGATACCCTGAATAGGTAAGACATGTGGACCAGACTCTAGTCCTACTCGATCTTCCAAACCGTGAGGGAGGGAAAGGGGGGGAATGTAAAAACAAAGGCGAGATGAACACTCCACATGGAACGTTATGGTAAGAACATAACTTCTTTATGTGAGAGTGTTCAATCTCGCCATTTGTTTTTACACACGGGTAGCGTCCCTAGCTCCGTCACCCTGAGTGACTCGTGGAAGAACGTTCCTGAGCACAGTGGAACCAAAGGATGTCCTGTCTTTGGAGGTTTTGTCAACCCTATAATGAGTGATGAAAGTATGTGGTTTAGACCACGTGGCTGCTGCACAAATCGTGTCCAAAGGTAGGCGAGCTGCATGAGCCAAGGAAGTGGAGATGGACCTAGTAGAATGGCCTTTTGGTTTGGTGGGTAAGGCCTGGTTTGACTTAGAATACACAAAGGCTATACAATCAGTAAGCCATTTAGAAAGAGTGTGTTTTGTAACTGCCATGCCCTTTACATTATCTGCAAATGCAACAAAAAGTTGATCTGTTTTTCTGTAGTCTTTAGTCCTGTCTAAATAAAATCTGAGTTGTCTGTGGACATCTAACTTGTGTAACATATATTCCAGCTTACTGGTATGGTTTTTAAAGAAAGTGGGAGTTCAATGGATTGATTAATATTAATGACAGAGCATACTTTGGGAAGGAAGGACGGATTTGTTCGTAAAGAAACTCTATCTGGGTGAAAATTTAAGTAAGGAGGTTTAATAGACAGTGCTTGCAGCTCTGAAACTCTCCGAGCTGAAGTAACCGCTACAAGAAAGAGAGTCTTCCAAGACAGAAATTTCAGGGGGCAAGAAGAAGCTGGTTTGAAAGGTGGTAACATTAGTTGTGACAACAACAAATTTAAATTCCATGGGAATAAAGGATCCCTGACAGGAGGTCGCAGATGGAAAGAACCTTTCATAAAGGCTTTACAAAGCCTGTGGGACATGATAGAAGAACCATTCTCACCAACATGAAAGTTGGATATGGCAGCCAACTGCACTCTTAATGTGGAAGTAGAGGCCCCTTCATGGAAAAGGATGGAAAGAAATTCTAGTATTTTATGTAAAGGAGCAACCAAGGGGTCCAAGTGTTGATTAGATGCCCAGTACACAAAGCGTTTCCATTTACTGTTGTAAAGTTTTGTGGTGGAAGCCTTATGAGAGGCAACCAAAATGCGCTGCACTGCCGGAGAAAGAAGATCAGACCTGGCTAGGCGGGGAAGTGGAGCAGCCAAGCTGCTAGTTTGAGGGATAGAAGAGATGGGTGAAGAACTCCCGACGAATGTGTCAGTAGATCTGGTACTGGGTCCAGGATCCATGGTTCCTCTGATAGATGGGCTCGAAGAAAGGGGAACCATATCTGTCGTGGCCAGAATGGGGCTATGAGTATAATTGTCCTTTCCAGGTTTATGGCTTTCTGGAGAAATCTGGGAATCAAGGGAATAGGTGGGAATGCATATAGGAGACCCAGGGGCCAATCGTGTATCAGTGCGTCCCTGGGGACATCCCCTGGAGGGGGTAGAAGGGCAAAATAGCTTCTGCATTTGGCATTCATTGGGGAGGCGAATAGATCGCAGCAAGGCTGGCCCCATTTGCGGAAAATTCTCTCCGCCACTTGTAGTTTGAGGGACCACTCGTGAGGTAACAGGATGGCTCTGCTCAACCTGTCCGCAATGACATTGGATGACCCCGGGATGTGCGTTGCTATCAGAAAGCGACCCGTGGACTCTGCCCATTGCCAAATTCTCATGGCCTCTCTGCATAATGGGTAAGATTTGGTTCCCCCTTGTTTGTTTATGTACCAGACTACAGACATGTTGTCTGTCTGAACTGCTACTGTCCCTAGAGGTAGGAGGGTTTGAAAATGTTGCAACGCTAGGAACACCGCCCTCATTTCTAGAACATTTATGTGCAGGTTGTACTCAATGTCGGACCATTCCCCTTGGACTGTTCTTCCCTGAAAAAGTCCCCCCAACCCTATCAGGGAAGCGTCCATGGTTATAGTGGCTGTCGGATTTGGTAGAACAAATGGACGACCCGTGGTGAGGTCCTGGCTGGACATCCACCATGAGAGGTCCCGTTTGCAGGAATCCGTTATCAGGATTTCGTACTTTAGGGGTAACTGTTGGAATGACCACTGCGTGAACAGTAGCCATTGGAGGAGTCTCATGTGCAACCTTCCCATGGGAATCGCAATGAGGGACGCTGCCATGAGACCCAAAACTTTCAACACCAATTTGACCGGGGCTTTCCTGCATTGCAGCAGAAGAAGAACCTGTTCCTTGAGGGATGAAGCCCTTACTTGAGGGAGCTTTACTAATGTTAAACGGGTATCTAGGTCCGCTCCGATAAATGAAATATGCTGTGAGGGCAATAAGACAGATTTTTTGAAGTTTATGGAAATCCCTAGGTGGGAACAAAGGTTGACTGTATAGTCTCTTGCTTGTATAAAGAGACGCTCGGTGGTGGCGGTGAGGAGCCAGTCATCCAGATAGGGAAACACCCGGAATCCTAGACATCTCAAGTGAGATGCTACCACTGCCATGCATTTGGTGAATACCCTGGGGGCTGAGGTGAGCCCAAAGGGCAGGGCTCGAAATTGAAAATGACTGACTCCCAGCCGGAAGCGCAGGTGATCTCTGGACGGTCTGGCCATCTTGATGTGGTAGTACGCGTCCTTGAGATCTATTGAGCACATCCAGTCGTCCTTCTGTAAAAATGGAAGGATCAATTGAAGCGTGACCATCCGGAACTTTTCCTTCTTCACGAAGGTATTGAGATTGCTGAGATCTAAAATGGGTCCCCAGTCCCCTGTCTTTTTTGGAACTAAAAAGAACCTTGAGTAAGTTCCAGATCCTCTTTGGTCCGCCGGGACTGGCTGAATGATTCTTTTTTTGAGCAGCTTTGAAATTTCTATTGCTGTTTGGCATCGCAGATGGGGTGGCACATCTGGAGACCTTCTGTGTTGGGGTGGAGTTGACATAAGGGGTATTTTGTAAATAAAATACAATTATTCACAACAAAAAACTATAACTTTTAGGACTAAAAGAAGCAAAAACAAATACTATCATATCTGTCAATTCTTAAACTCTGGTCTGAGCTCTCTGACGCGATGTGACCTGTTGCAGCGGCAAACTAGATCTGAGTAATGGCAGGGAGGATTGTGGGATATAGCCTGGTCTCGAGCTTCTCTTAGATGCAGAGCTTTGCTATGCGGCCGACTCGGAGCCGAGGATCGGCTCCGAACCCGTGTGTAAAAACAAACGGCGAGATTGAACACTCTCACATTTAACTGTTAAAGGTTATTTACCCCTCATCTTTATCTGACTGCTAATATATCTTCACACTTCAGGGTCCAAGCACACATACTTAAGTAAGCAACACAGTGTGGTCTTCTTTTTCTGTGTTTCAATGTGCTTTACATCTTGCGGTGGTGGTGCTGCGGTAGCGCTGTCACCTGACAGTAAGACATTGTCCCGTTTGATTCTCAGCTAGAGCGTCTTCTGTCTGGAGACATGTGTGAATGGGCATACCTTCGTTGAAGGTTGTGCATCAGGGCTGGCAACTTGGCACATAAAAATCTACTGCCAATCATTAGCGGACCGGAGTTCCGCTGTGGCAACCCCTAACCGGGAAAAGCTGAAAGACACAACAACATTATATACCAATTTACTTTAATGTATGCCACAATACTCTGAGCTTATCACCTCACAAGCAAATTTGGGAGACTGGGACAGATTGAAACATATATTTGTGGTACAGTAAGGTATACATACATCTGTGAGTTCTTGCTGTGATATGCAATAGTCAATGCAGTCAAAGAAAAAATCCTAAAACTCAACAAAGAGCTGATTAGTGCATAACAGAATATAGCATAAAGACTTATGCCTTAATGTACCAGTAAAGAAACCAACGTTTATATTTCATTCTATTACTTTCCACATAGACATAGACACCCAATTACTGTACCAGTAAAGGTACTAAGATTTAAATTTCTTATTATTACTTTTCACCCAAGCTTATGTACCTAGTAAGACATTTTCAGACGGGATATTTAGCAGCCAAAAAAGAACTATGTTTCCATTCAGTCTTGCATCCACATCTGTGTTCTAAAACAGGCATAAGGGTCAGAGGTTCTCATTCAGCTAAACCAAAAGCTTCCAACACAATTCAGAATAGATAAACAAGAAGTACTTGAATTCTCTCAACTCACAAAAGGCTTGTGGTTTACAAACCATCAGCTGAGGGTACTAACTCAAGGGTCTTACGAGGTCTCTGACCATCGGATATAATGGGAGTTGACATACCCAGTGGACTAGCCACTTTAAAGTTTCTTGAATTAATTAGATAAAGAAGCTGTCATCAATTGATGTGGTGTGTGCCCCCACACACACACCACTTTTCTCTCTTTAGAAAAACTTGTAAAAAAGTGAACTTCTGAGCTGAAAACTGCCAGAAATATTTTTTGTTTGTGTTTGTTGGCTTGCATTCATTTATAAGTGCAACTTATTGTCTCACTTAAAAAATTCTCTAGTAGACAGTATGTAAATAAATGAAACTTAAAATAGATCTTATGATATCA
Organism: Protopterus annectens; assembly: GCF_019279795.1. Taxonomy (NCBI): domain Eukaryota; kingdom Metazoa; phylum Chordata; order Ceratodontiformes; family Protopteridae; genus Protopterus; species Protopterus annectens. The sequence continues at coordinate 1,594,933,216 of NC_056739.1, forward strand.
ATGTGTGATTTTAAAAGAACCTTGCATGTGCAATAATTGATTCTTTATATGCATATGTTGTGTATTAGCAGTGTAACATTACTGTGTATTTATCATTAATGCTATGCATTCATAGACTCTAATATCAAGCCCTCAGTGAACTTGTCCTCATCAAAGTTTGTAGTTTCCACTCCTCTTTACAACTGCAAGCAATGTTTGTCACTCCCTGCTAGTGATTTGAAACAAAGAAGCATGGAAAGTAATTTAACCTATTTTTGTGTCTGAATTATAGTTGCTTAAACTGATAGACTTGTTTCTGTTGCATTTAGTTTTCTGTTTTAAGAAATATGTTTGGTCTGGTGATTTTGTTCCATGTGCGAGTTAAGCACTTAAATTACAGACGCTTCACATTCCACTTGTTTTTCATTGGTTATGTTGTTTCTTGAGTGATAGTTAAATACACAAGGCAGGATTCACGAAGGCTTGCAAGGAGTGTAAGAGACGTGTAAGACTCCATGCAAGCCTCGCGATCCAGGAACAGCCCGAAACTCCGTGTAAGAGACCAGCTAAAACGTCTCTTACACGGACTGGGCGTGGATATGCTAAATACCTCACTTGCAGCCGAAAGGCATGCAAATGAGGTAGATTAGCGATCCACGAAGCAGAAAGCAGCCCGTGTAAGAGACGTGTTAGCTGCAGAAATGTACTCAGTTGACAACTGAGTACGTTTCTGCAAATAACACAATGGAGCCATGTTAGCTCCAAATAAAGGGTGCATATGAGTCAGGCAGCATGCCAATGGCCAAATATGTGGCCATTGGCAAGGTACCCTGATGCAAATATAAGAAAATAATATTTTGTTTTGGCGATCGCCGATGTTTAAACCCAGCGCAATCCCACATAAACGGGGTGCGCTATACAAAACATAAAAATGAAGGTTATAAACCCACAAATGTGGGTTTTATGCAATACATGGATTTACAATGTAGGGACCAGGAGACCTAAAACAAGATGGCCACCGTGTAGTGGTTGCTATGGGGGGAAGCCAAGTGTAAGACATGTAACTAAGCATTATTAGGCAAACCTGTGTAAATGAGTGTTAGGATACTGAATCCCACTGTCACATAGCAAATGAGCACATTCCGAGTAGTGTAAGAGTTACATAAGGGGGAGGAACAGAGTAAGACATAGGTGACATCACAGGGGGGAATGTCAGAAAGAAATGCAGTGTATTGGAGGACAGTGTAATGTGACAGATGTCAGACACACATCATGGAAAGAGGCGTGCCACAAGATAAGCATGGGAAAGTCAAGAAATGGAAGGTGTACACTGTTGCCTACACCAAAGTTTCTTGCTGGGCGTGCATGCGCACATGTGCGCGCCATGAAGCGCGAGTAAGGCAGTGTGCGTGCGTGTAAGGTAGACTGAGCATGTGGGAGCCTGTAGGCAGACTTGTAAGACTGTTTGTGCTGGTGTGCGCGTGTTTTAACCCGAATAAGCAGGTTCTGAACCGTGTAAGTATGTGTGCGCGCGTGTAAGCCACTGTGAGCGTGTTTCTGCTGGTATGCCCGTTGCTCCCCCCTGAGGAAACAGAGAGGAAAAAGGAAGCAACAGAATTAGTAGGAAGCTAGCAGGGAATACTGCTGGAGCTAGCAGGTGAAAACAATTAGAAGCAGGCAATTGCACAGGCAGAATAGTAGCTCAGCCAAGCACTTAAAACTCTGCAAACAGCAGTGCAGGATGCTTCTCTCAAGAGACACTGCAAGACAGGAGTAAGCTATTAGAAGTGAAAACTGAAAAAGCTGAACTCAGAGCAGAAATGCTAGGGGCTGCCATAGCTGTCATAAGGAGACATAGGCTACTTGCTGAGGGTGGTGACAATGCAGATGGTGCCAGACAACCCACAGTGAGGAGACGGAGAAGAGTGTACAAGCCCAGGGTCACCTACCACGGGTTACATGAGCTGGAGATAGTAGAGCGCTATAGAGTGGATAGAGACCTCCTGCAGCAAATTGTCGAGCTGTGCAGGCCACGCCTCACACACAGAACCGACAGAGGGGAACCCATCCCAGTGGAAACCAAGGTATGTGTTGGCATAAGAATACTAGCAACAGGTACCTTCCAGAGACCAACTGGTGATATGATGGGGATATCACAGGCATCAGCCTCCAGGGTACTGCACCAGTTCCTGGATCCATGTCAGCACATGTCGGTGATCATGTATATTTCCCCAATGCCCGTGAGGTATTGGCCAGCAATATGCGTCTCTTCCAGCAAATAGCGGAATACCCTGAGGTAGTGGGTGCAATAGACTGCACGCACATACACATCAAAGCACCAGCCAGTGAGCGGGGTAGGGCCTACATTAACCGCAAGGGCTTCCCCTCCATCAACTGCCAGGTCGTGTGTGATGCCCAGGGCATAATAATGAATGTGTGTGCTGGCTGCCCTGGGAGCTACCATGATTCCCATATCTGGCATTTGACGCAGCTGTACCAGACATTTGCCAATGGGGACATCCCACATGGACACCTAGTGGGGGATGCAGGTTATGCACTGGAGCCGTGGCTGATGACACCCATCAGAAACACACACACACCTGAACAGGAATGCCATAATGAGGCACACGCACAAACACGTAATGTAATAGAACATGTGTTTGGGCTGCTCAAGTCACGGTTCCGGTGTCTGGACACATCTGGTGCAGCCTTGCAGTACTCACCAACTACATGTACCCAAATTGCCATGGTATGTGCTATGCTACATAATATGATCTTGCGAAAACAGTTGCAGCAGGACCAGCATAGGGCCGGGCCAAACAGCCCCCCACCATTGCCAAGGCCATCACAGGCAGAGCATGACTCAGAGGAGGAACAACCTGAGCCTGCCCCAGTAGGCAGAAGGAGGCATGCCCAGTATGCCCTGGCCTTGGCAAAGAGGCAACTCATAGCACATACACTGGCTCAGTAGGAACCCTGGGAATGATACCCCTTTCCGACCCACTCATATAGTAAAAGGGATGCCTAACATGACACAACCTGCAGTCAAACATGTACAGGGAGTGTAGTATGTGCATCCGACATAGTCAGCCCTGCAGCACCACCTGAGGCAAGATTGCCATGTGTTAAGCCATGTAACACCGTCTAGTATATGCAAACATGATGACCCTGCCAACATCCCACTCACACCAAGCATGATGCCACACCATGAAGACAACAAGACCAAGTACAATAATTGGCAGAAGTATTTCTGTAAGTCACAGGAAAACAAATGTCTGATAGCCTGGGATGACATGCTGGCCAAGACAGAATGCACCACCTGCCAGGGATGGCACTCACCCAGCACACCTGGCTGTGTGGATACTGGCAAAGGCTGTTGTCACCCCCACAGTGCCTTGAATAGGCAAGGCTGGAAACACAAACATTCATGCAGACCAACACAGATGCATGCAGACCAATCACACCCCAGCATGGAGAATGGTAATATCTGACCTGTAACAGAAACCTGGGTCAAGGCTCATAAGATCACACTAATACTACCAGGTCTCTGTGAAAGTACTGAACTAGTACACTATGCGGCAACAAAGTTTGGCCAGTCAAACAGGATGTTGACAATTGTATGCAAACTATCCCATGGCAAACCTGCAGGCACAGCATAATGCCTGTTAGGTTCACACACAAAGTAGTTGGGCCAGTAAGAACACAACCTGATGTCCAACACTGAACTGTACATGTGAAATGTAGATGAGGTCCATACACAAACACAAATGTGGTGGACCACAGATCCCAACATATAGGTTCTAGGTCTAGTTTACTGTGCCTCTGTCTAATAGTGACATGGGAGTAATCCCTGGGACAAACCTATGATCCCCCATCCATAGTTTATAGTTTCATAGTTAAGTACTAGGCTATCTGCCCTGGGGCATTTATAAGCCTAGCCATAGTGATATGGCTTTCGCCACCCTGTGTAGTGGTACAGAATAGATTAAGAATACTGTGCCTCTGTCTAGTAGTGACACAGTGAAGATCCCCTTACATAAATGAATTAGTTTACTGTGCCCCTGTCTAGTAGTGACACAGAGGTGACCCCCGGGGTAAACCTACGATCTCCCATCCACTCATCAAGGTTTCTCTTGAAGAGTGTCAGTGAGGGGCTCTGCCCAACATGAACTGGGATTCTGTTCCAGAGCATGGGAAGCCTCTGGGTTATGAACCTATTCCTCCAGCATGTTCTATTCATACATGTGCCTAGGTTTAAGTGTCTGGCTCTTGTGGTTCTGATGGATTTGGATCTGTTGAGGTGGAGCATGTCCATCAGATCCTGACTGGACATGGCTTTGTACGGCAGGCACAGATCACCTCTGAGCAGGTGGTATGCTACTGAATAGACCCTTGATCCTCTTGGTGAGGTACTTTTGTGGTCTCTCCAGCTGCTGCAGGTGGCGGGTGAGGTACATACCAAATGGGGAATTGTACTCAATCATGGGTCTGATAAGGGAGGAGTATAGGGGTACAATGACCTCCTTTGATCTGGATGTGAATCCCTCCATGATAAGGTGGGCAAGGTAGAATGTCTTTCTAAACACTTTGGCAACGTGGGTGTCAAATGAGAGGTCGCTGTCGACATGAGTCCCCAGGTCTCTGATTACTTTGTCAGTACTCAGTGGGTTACTGTCTATGTGATAATCTGTGGGTACCTTGTTTTTCCCAAAGGGGATGACTATACATTCATTGGCATTTAGTTTAAGGCCATGACTCTGGCACCAGTTGTCCGTTTCTGTGAGGCCATTCTGTAGGATGTATGTGTCAGCTGGTATATCGACTATGGCGCCTAGTTTGCAGTCATCTGCGAACTTCGGCAGCCACAACCCTCCCATGTTTGATTTAACATCTGAGAAATAAATGCCAAACAAGAGGGGTCCCAGGACAGAGCCCTGTGGGACACCACTTGTGACTGGCTTTGAGTCTGACATGGCCCCAGCGATTATGACTTTATGTGTTCTGTCCTTTAGCCAGTTTGCAACCCATCTAGTGACATATGGGTTTACATTTAAGCTGCTGAGCTTAGCTATGATGCCTGAGTGGGGTATTGTTTCAAAGGCCTTAGCTAAGTCCAGGTAGGCTGATGGACTGCTTTGCCCTCATCAATGGCTCTAGTGACTGTTTTGAAATAATCAACCAGGTTCAAAAGGCAGGATCTGCCCTTTACAAAGCCGAACTGGGTGGGATCAAGTGTCTGTAGGTCCCCAATGTCTCTGTTTATGAGTTCCATAATGATTCTTTCCATAGCTTTGCAGACCAGGCTGGTTAAGCTTATGGGGCAGTAGTTCCCAGGGTCTGTAGAGGTACCACCTTTGTGGAGTGGGACCACTGTTGCTGTACGCCAGTGTTCAGGTACATATCCTGTAGTAAGGCTAAGGTTAAATAGCATTTTTATGTGTGGGTTAAGCTTGTCTTGGAGTTCAAGTAGCACGCAACCCGGGATACCGTCAGGTCCCATTGATGCTGTGTTTTTAGCTTTGCTGAGGGCTGCTCTCACCTGGACATCTGAGATGACAGTGAGATTACATTCAGCTGGGATAAGTATTACATCTTTTGGGGGTGAGTGAGGTGAGAAATTTGCACTGAACCTGTCAGCCAGAATGTTGGCAATATCTGTGGGTTCAGTGTATTATTTGTCATTGTGAACTAACTGTGAGCATATCTGAGGGTTTACGCCCAGGTTTCTAACATAGCTGAAGAAGGCCTTGTGGTTATCTTAAGTGTCCTTAGCGAGTTTCCTCTCAAAGTTTGCCTTGGATGTTTGTATGAGGGAACGTAGCTTTCTGCTAGTGTTGATCAGAGATGCCTTCCCTTTATGGGATTTTGCTCTGTCGTGCAGTAGCTTCCTTCTTTTGTTATGCAATTTGTTTATGGCTGAGGTCCACCAGACAGGACGCTTGCCCTTGGTGGAGAGGGTCTTGGATTTATTTGGGATTGCATGATCCATGCATTCTTGGAGATGTCCATATAACGCCTTTGTGAAGGATTCAGCATTGTGGGATGTGGTTTCCACTGGCACAGTGGGCTTAAAGGATACCATCTCAGTCTTAAGAAGAGTGAAGTCGGCTTTTGAGAAGTTTTTCACTATAGTCTTTTCTGCTGGGGGTGTAGGTGGGATATGTATATCCAGGGTGATTAGTTTGTGGTCAGATCTCACTAGTGAGGGGTATACATCTGGTGTGGAGCATTTTGTCCCCATGTTTGTGATGATCAGGTCTAGTATATTATCTCCCCTAGTGGGAGATGTGACTAGCTGTCCCAGTGCATTTGAATGTATGAATTCCAGGAACCTCTGGGCCAGGGTGTTAGGGCTAGAATAATGCACCCAATCTATGTTAGGGTAGTTGAAATCTCCCAGTATGATGGTATTTGGTGATACATTGATATCCTCCAGTGTCTTCAGGAAGGCTGAATGGGGTTCCTGAGATTGGGAGGGTGGTCTGTAACATGCTACCAGTTGTATAGCAGTTGTGCCTATGGTTAGTTGCACCTGTATGGTCTCCGATGCTTCATGTGTTGCAACTAACCTGGAGGTGTGGGTGTCCTTCATGAATATGGACACTCCCCCTCCCTTTGTGGTTTGGCCTGGGTTTTGGGTTCGAAAAGCATGATAGGAGGTATAGCCTGGTAGCACAGGGGTGCTCTCAGGAGCCTTGAACCAGGTTTCTGTCACTGCACAGATATCGATGTTCTCCTTACTGAGGAGAGCTTCGAATGTGTGCATCTTGAGGTTAAGACTTCTGGAATGTACACACTGGGCATGCTCACACACTTAGATAAATGAGACGTGTCAGTCAGGAAGCCATATCAACTGTGAGGGGGTAGTAGGGTGTGTGTAATTGCAAGTGTGAGAGAACAGTTCCTTTTGGCAACTACTACAATACACCAGATGCTGCATATTCCCCCAGTAAACACAGGTGATGTCACCACACTATAAGTACAGCCAAACAGGGCAAATCGCCCAGTAATGCAAATAGTGCGCTCCGCTACTGGGTCTCTTACTACTGTCAGAGCACAGTTAGGTATGTTTTGGAAACCCACAACTGCCACGTGTGTTTGTGTCACACAAAATGCCCATGTGTGGGTTGTTGTTCATAACAATGCATGACATCGCTTAAACCAGCAATGGCAATGCACAAATGATGTATGTGTGTGCCACATACACATATATACCTGTGACCTTCAATAGTTCCCATGTCTGACATGTGCCTCAAGTGAATAAATGGTATTTGCACTGCATAACATTATGACTGTGTCTTACTGTGCAGGGGCTGCATGCGGTATGTGTATATTCAGTGTGAGTTGTATATGGTATCATCCTAACAGCGGGGGATACACATCTGGTCTGGGCCATATAGAGTACATGTAGTCGATGAACAGGTGCTGCATGTTCCCACCTGTTGTGGGAGTGGTAACATGTTGTTCCACTGCAATTCAGTGACTACATGCTAGGAACCTTTCAGCTAGTGTGTTGTAGCTACAGTAATGCTCACACACAATGTTCGGCTGGATGCAGTCCAGCCATATAAAGTCATATGTAGAGACCGTCACATTCCCAGTGTTGTCAGGGAGGACAGGTGGGTTTCCTGTGTATGGGAGGGTTGTGTGTGCCAGACTATGAACCAGAAGGCAGTCCAACACACTGTTAGCTGCACATGGATAGGCCCTGATGCGTTGTGCTGTGCCAACAACCTGGAGGTGTGTGTATCTGTGGTGCCTTGAGATACCTCCCCCCTGTTCATGTGTGGTGCATGTGTAGGGGACGACAGGCATGGTATGAGGTATAACCTGGCAGTGATGGGTTGCAACTGTGAGCCGTGAATCAGGAATCTGTTACTGCACAGATATTGCAGTTCACCATGCTGAGGACAGTGTCCAGTGCATGCATCTTGCGGTGTACACTGCCGGTGTTGTGTAGTATTACGGTTAGTGTCCTATCCCGTGTGATACCCGCGGAGGTGGCTATGTAATCTGAGCCCTGCATCAAAAGGCACTATGTGTGTATCAAGAGGCTTCGCCAATATACAATGGCCCATGGGTGACATCTGCAAGCTGCCCCTCGCAAATCATTGTGGCTTCCCTAGCATGTAAGCACACGCTGACAGGCATTGGATACCCTATGAATGACATTGGAGATTGAGCAAAATGTAGACATAGAACACCCTTCCTACATATTGTGGTAGCATACCTGGTGAGGGTATGATGGCAACCAAGGTCAGGCTCATACCAGCCCGTGCCACATGCTGAGAGAGCCCTTCTATGTTCCCTATCATGTAGTCCAGGGAGGTACGTCTCAGATCATCCATAGTGGCATGGACAATGACTGAGTCATATGTGTCCATGCCTCTGACTGACCTGTATGCATGTGTTATGTGGTGGACCATAGTGCCCCATGGGCATATCACTGTGACCTTCACCATGTACAGCCTGTTGAGCGGGACCCCACTGCACCGGCCAAGAGAGGTACCTGAAACATCTGTAGCAGGTGTGTTGTGTAGCCCTACAGGCTGTGAGTGTTTGGCACACAGGATGTGTGTGCCATGTGTCGCATGTGCTCTGTTCCAACTTAATGTATGCCTGTGTGCCAGCTGCGGAGGTGTGTGATGCTCAGGCAGGATATTATTCTGAGGCTCCAAGTATGCTCCAGTGTGTTCATGTGTTTGGATTGCTGTCAGTGCAGGTCTATGTCAGACTGGTACTGTAGTCACTGTAGTATGTCATGCCACCTGACAGGGTATGCCAGTACTGGGTTCAGAGTGCTCAGTCCCCAGATTGGCTATGTTGTTGCATCTCACACATGTGTTGTATGTTCCTGGCCAGGGGAGAGGGTTGACTGCATACATGTGGCAGCTGTGACATTGCCACATGACTCACATATTCCACAATTGGACCATAGAGGTGATTCACAAGTTACCTTTGCACATGCTACCATAGTAGTGTGATTGCCATGGTGATTACCAACACATAGGGCCAATGGGGAACAACATACTGAAGGTGAGTATGTGTGGGTGTACTGCTTCTGATTTCATAGCGCTGGCATTTATGTCTGCACACGTGGGCAAATGCCAGGTAAGTCATATGCAATGTGTCACAGGCAACGTACATGTGAACAGGACAGACAGTGACATTCTGTCAAGTGAGACATTGACATATGTATAGTAAGCTATGCAGATGTCACTAGGAATCCACAGAAGCTCTGTAAATCTGCATTGCAGGTGGAATCAGTGTTCCAGGGAACCTCAAGCAAACATGCATGCAAACAAAGCTACAGTAAGCAGGGCTGGAAGTAGTCCATTGTACAACAAAGAAGGGGTACTACTTCCAGTAGGTAACAGTGCAAATATGCAGACACTATAAACATGTACCCAGGAATGCACAGCTCAGATGTCCATGGTAAAACTGAAATTATTTAAAATTTAATTTAATTTAAATTAAACTGGTACTGCACACATATCAACATGCGCAAACATCCACATTGCATAGTCGTTGTGGGCAATATGCCACCATTAGTGTACATGTCCATCATTGCGTATTACTACTTGCATTACCTTCTCCCCTGTGCTACCTATGTATGTGGCTATCTGTTGACATCCTTACCACCAGTATGCAAAAATGTGCAGCTGTTACACTATGGTACTTACTATGGGTGTAGATAACAATTCAGGACAGTCATACAGTTACTGCATCACGCATGCTGGGATATACACACAATCATATCAGCACACTGTACTGTTACCAACATGATACTATTAATACACTTCTATGTAGTCACCCTGTGCATCAGCAACATGTTAACCTGTTCCTGCACTGATGTTAGAGATTGCAGGAGGTGGCACAGTTTCATCATGTGCACAGGGTGTGAACTAGGTATGCCTGAGTCTGCCACTGATACCACCAATTGACATGTATGTGTATGTGTGTTGGTGAGGGACAGCAGTACAGGGTGGGGCACTGTTGATGCAGTGTGTGCGCGTATGTGGTAGCCCTAGGTGTTAACATTTCGCATGTGTGTATGCATGCACACAGTTCCACCTCATGGCTGCGATATACTGGAGTATGTGGACAGCCACAGACTGCACCTGCCAGGTCATACAGATCAGTGTCTGTGGCCACGGACACAGTACCTGTGCCTGGCAGGGGTGCTACGGACTGTATCCAGTACTAAGCCAGACTGGGTACTGTCATCAGAAGTGGGTGTTCGTTGACTGGACACAGGTCCCTGTTGGGACTGTCCAGAGCCACATGCACATGGTCTCCTGGGGCGGTCTGATGACAGCACAGACCCAGCATTGCTGGGGCTGCTGCTGGCACTATGGGGGCATCCGCGGGCCTGTTGTCATCCGCGCCGACTGCCAGCTGCTGCTGTTGCTGGCATACGGCCACGTCGACGCTGCAACCGTCCACCATTGCCCTGGCTCATAGACATGTAGTTGTGGAACTGCTGTAATATGTCCCCACAAAGTCTGTCTATGACATCGGTGAAATTACGGATAGCATCCGCAATGTCACGCATACTGTCAGTCATGGATGTGCAACATGCTCTCAGCTCCCTCAGACCCTGTCTGGTGTACCTTTCCATACGTGACTGTGCCTGCATGACCGCCCGAAACATAGCTGAGGTTGACAGACCTCTTTGGGCATGTCTGCCAGAGGCAGTATGACCACGGATGCTCCCACGAGAATCCATGGGCAACTGTCTGTGTGGTACCATCTCAGGACCCTGCCCATGGCTGCTGTGTGGGGAAGCATGTGCCACAGATACCACATTACCCTGGTCAATGCCCACTGTATCCTGTCCATCACCTAGGGACATTGGTGACATAGGATGTACTGGCAGGATGACTGTGCACAATGATGGGGTTGACAGCTGTGTACTGTCAGTTGGCTGACCAATGATGGACCCTGACACACCTTCCTGTGCCATTACACAGATATCATCATTATCAGTACCTGTGGCACCAGATTCAGGTTCCCTGCTGCAGGACACCAGAGCAGCACCAGAACCTGTGGGAGGAAGACAGGAAACACAGTTTATAATGTCTACACAATGTTACCAGTGATGCGCACATGCACACGTGCACACATGCACACATGCACACATGCGCACATGCGCACATGCACACATGGACACATGCACACATGCACACGTGCACACATGCGCACATGCGCACATGCACACGTGGACACATGCACACATGCACACGAGCACACATGCACACATGCACACATGCGCACGTGCACACATGCACACGTGGACGCATGCACACATGCACACGTGGACACATGCACACGTGGACACATGCACACATGCACACGTGGACACATGCACACATGCACACATGCACACCCCGCAGTATACACACAGAGCACTACTGAGTTACACTATTATTACTAGCACTATCAAGACTATTATAGGTATTGTTAATACACACTCACCAGCATGGATGGGCTGCCTTGCTGTAACACCGGAGGGACCTGCAGAAATGAGGGGATTAATGTCACTGGGCACAACTGTGCTATTGATACTGCATATGATACAGTTCAGTAGTACAACAGTTGCCTTTCACATGTCAGCTGCTGATATTGGCAATATCACACCTGCACAATTACATACTATGTTGACAGCTACATACCAAGGACACACCTTACACATGCATGAACTAACAGTGTACAGAACAGTCAAGTGTACATATGGCATATTACCTGCACGCTCCATGTCGTGTTGCTGTGTGGATCCAGCCTCCATCATAATGCAGGTGTGTTGCTGTTGATGTTCCTGGGCTGGAGCCACAACACTTAGGAGTAGCCCCTCCAGTCTGGTGAGGGGGGGATGTGTGGCCACCCCACCTCCTGTGGCGACCTGTTGCCTGTGGATATCCGAAGCATGTTGACGGACATTTCTGATTAAATCACTGCAGTGATGTCGTACCTGCTCATATGTCCTATTATGCGTGCCAATGTCATTTACCCTACGGACAAGGTCTTGCCACAGTGCAGCCCTCTCCTGCTGATTCTGGCTGGTGCGGGAAAACAGTATGTCATAATCCCACACCAGGCTCTGGTGTATCTCTTCATCTTCTGCAGCAGAGTAGGCAGGATTTCGCTGACGCGCCATGTCCCTGAAAGAGAACACAAACAGGATATCAGCAAACTATGACAGCAAAATATGGCACACATACTATACATGATACTCAACTGTAGTGATATACTACTACTCCCATATGTAGCACGTGTGTGTCTCTTGGTGGATACACATGTACATGGCCAGATATCAGTGCTCAGCCGACATCTGTGCAACAATACCTGCCACATTCCATACAACATAGCACCAAGCCCCATCAGTCAGCACACTGAGACAGGTCCAATGCACCACCTCACTCTGGGGGTTTGTAACAAGGTACGGTATGTGGAACGTCATCCACTAGTGTGATCTGGACACAAACTAATCGGCCTGGATATACATATCCCACCACCACCACCAGCACAGTAGACTACTTTGAAATATATGTGAATAGATGGATTTTCACTTGTTAGGACTGAGATGGTATCCATGCAGCCCACTGGGCCAGTGGAAGCCACAACCCACAATGCTGACCCCTTTGCAAATCCTTCCAATGGACATCCCCAAGAATGCATGGAACATGCACACAGAATTCTAACCCACACCCTATGCACAAAGGTTAAGCATCCTGTCTGGTGGACCCCAGCCATAGACAAATTGTATAATGATAGAAGGAGGCTACTGCAAGACAGAGCAGAATCACATAAAGGGAAGGCATCTGTGGAAAATGGCATCTGCTTAGTAAAAAGCTAAGTTCTCTCATAACAACATCCAAGGCCAACTCTGAGAGAAAAATGGCCAAGAACACTAAAGATAACCACAAGGCCTTCTTCAGTTTTGTTAGAAACATGGACCAAAAGCCTCAGATATGCTCAGAGTTAGTACACAACTACAAAAAATTCACTGAACCCACAGATATTGGCAACATTCTGGCAGACAGGTTCAGTGCAAATATCCCCCCTCCCTCTCCCCCAAAAGAAGAAATACTTATCACAGCTGAATGTAACCTCCCTGTCATCTCAGATGTCCAGGTGAGAGCCGCCCTCAGCAAAGCAGAACACACAGCATCAATGGGACCTGATGGTATCCCTGGATGTGTGCTACGTGAACTCCAAGAGGAGCTACAACCGCATATAAAAATGATATTTAACCTTAGCCTTACTACGGGGTATGTACCTGAACACTGGCGTACAGCAACAGTGGTCCCACTCCACAAAGGAGGCACCTCTACAGACCCTGGGAACTACCGCCCCATAAGCTTAACCAGCCTGGCCTGCAAAGCTATGGAAAGATTCATTATGGAACTCATATACAGCGACATTGGGGACCTATAGACACTTGATCCCACCCAGTTTGGCTTTGTGAAGGGCTGATCCTGCCTTTTGAACCTGGTTGACTTTTTCAAAACAGTCACTACAGCCATTGATGAGGGCAAAGCAGTCCATACTGCCTACCTGGACTTGCCTAAGGCCTTCAACACAATACCCCACTCAGGCATCATAGACAAGCTCATCAGCTTAAATGTTAATACATATGTCACATGATGGGTTGCAAACTGGTTAAACAACAGAATCCATAAAGTCTAAATTGTGGGAGCCATGTCAGACTCAAAGCCAGTCACAAGTGGTATCCCACAGGGCTCTGTCCTAGGACCCCTCTTGTTTGGCATTTACTTCTCAGATGTGAAAGCAAACATGGGTGGGTTGTGGATGACAAAGTTCCCAGATGACTGCAAACTAGGTTCCATAGTCGATACACCAGCTGACAAACCCATCCTACAGACAGGCCTCACTGAAACGGACAACTGGTGCCAGAATCATGGCCTAACACTGAATGGCATGAAATGTATAGTCATACCCTTTGGGAAAAACAACGTACACACAACTTATCACATAGACATACATATAGATACAGACCAATAACACATATGGAGGGTTCACAGTATGTAGACTATTAAATTGTTACTTTACATTACCTGTGTTTGTCACAGCTGATTGCATTACCGTTTGTATAGGTTCCTGCTGCTGCTAGTCCAGCTTGATACTGTCACTGATGACAGCTTCAACTTAGTTTTTCTTAAGTGTAGTTTTTGTTTGTGTTTTTTTTTTCTTTTTTTCTTTCTTTCTTTCTCTCTCTCTCTCTCTGCCTCCAGACGGTGCAATGAAAGTATTGCATGCGTGGACTGGGAGTACAGGATGCTTTTGTAGGTATCTGCATATGTCCATGTGATGGCCTCTGCACCAATTGTTAGCCAGCATTTGCTGATTGCATGCAGCCATTTGTGTACTGATTGCAGTTCTCACTGTGATTTCAGGACAGTGCTATAAAAAGGTATGTGGGATAGGCGTTGCCCTTTCAGATTGTAAGGGTGGGGACCATGCTGGTATGCTGTGGACACTGTTCTGTGAGTGTAAAGGTTAGTATCTCTCTCATATTTCAGGCTGTGTTGTAGATTAACATTTCTCCATTCATCTCTCCTGTTTCCTGTACTAAGTGTGTATGTAAACTGACACCTACAACTACTACTACTACTGTTAATATGGGTGTGTGTGCTTTCCTATGGGACTTGTGGTGTAACTGGTACATAGCAGTGGCTCATGCAATTTGTTGCTATGGCTTCAATATTTGTCCTTTACATTCACTCCTTGTATGCCTGCTAGGTGTCTTGACTGTAGTGTGTTGCTGTGGCTTTCCTATTTTCCATGTACATTCACACCTTGGAATGCTTGTTATATCTGATAGGGTGTTACTGCATGCAGTGTGGTCTGGCCATGGTGTGGGCCTTGACATCTATTACGGTATTTGATTATGCTGCTGAGCAGGCCTCAGAGACTCTCAGGTGCATCTTTTATCTGCCTCATGGAATGGTACATATCAGTGGGGTACACCCATTCAATTGTCTGGTATTCTGCAGTTGTGACTGTGGGATAGTATGAGCATATGTATTACTACACTATTTCTGCCGTGCAAGTGGTGCATACTTTCAGGACTTCATAGTAACCATTGCATGTGTTGTAACACCTTTCTGCCTACTGTTTGTAAATTTCACATGGAGTCTGTAGGGCATCCCTGTAACTCAGTCACTGTTGCTATGTCTAGGCTCTTAACTATTCAAATATGGCAGTGTCAGACCTCTCAAGCGTACAGATATTTGCAGGTTGTCCACATGTCTGCCTCATATTTTGGTCAATATCTCATGAACAGCTCTTTCTGGCAAATCACTCTGGGCTCAAGTCAGACTATAGTGACAAACATTTAAGTTTCAGACTTCATACCCTTCCAAACATCCAACAAAATGCAGAACCTGTTACTCTCTGAACTGTCTAAGTTTGTTGTAACATTATTTGGAATGTGTCCCTGTTTTTGGCCCTTTGCTCCACATATTTTATTACTTGGTCCGGATATGTTCCTGTAAGAGGTTGTGGGGTATGGGCAGTGATTATCCAGCTGTGAGTATGTGTGTGGCTTGCAAGGTGCTACAGTGACATTATTACCTACTAGCTACCAACTAGCACGGCTGTTTCTGTTCACACACTACTATTACAGAAATCCACTAGATTTGACAGTAAATATACATGACATGCTTTGTGTACTACACATCCTATATTCCCTTCCCATTCATTCCTACTATTACATGATATATTTATTGTAGCACAATGTTCTTATATAATGTTCTTATATAACAGTCATGGCTTAGTGGTAAGTCATGCAGACTACTGTTTCCTGGGTTTGGGACTGACAGTGGGATTTTATTTTGCTTTTGAGCAGACTACAGGACCTGTCATTCAGAGTGACTAAGGCACTTTTAAGCTGTTGTAACTGGGTTAGCGCTGGTTTTTGCGGAGCTCCCGCATGCACACTGGCGTTCAGCTCCACGCACACCCGCTTACAATCGCTTAAAAGTGCTTACTCGTGCGCACACCCACGCTATTTTCTTTGAAAGAAATGAAAATGGGGAGACAGGAAAGTGGTGAAAAAGGGGTCACAAAGAGGGTATGACAATAGGGAAACAAGCTTGGGTTTTGCAGGAGGGATGTAGGTAAGACCCATAGCTGCCCATTTCTTCATCAGCAACAGCTGTGCATATGTTTGTAATTTGGTGTGACATTTGAAACCTTCCACCCCTGAGAGAGGTGTAAGGACAACAATAATACTTGTTGTACAGCCAATTGTAATTGACAGTTTCCATGTCCACAGACATGTGTGCGAAGTGGGCAGCTATGTATGGGGCGTAATTTTTTTTTGGGTACAGAGTGCCCTTTTTTTTTTTTTTTTTTCAGGTGAGAGTGGTATGTCAGGTAAAGGAAGTCGGTATAGCTGGGGAGGTAGGTTGGGTAGGTCAACAGACAAGACAAACAAGACGCATACAGGGGCGGTGTATGACACATGTTGGGGGGTTACACAATTGACGGGGACGGATGTTTGGATATCCAGAGCCCATGAGCCCACAGATGGCAACAGTGGAACTGATATCCCCACCCATGGGCAGTTGCCACTGTGCCTTCACTGCCTAGGACGGGGCTGTGCTGGGGGCTGTGTAGGCCGGGCAGCAGGCATGCCCATTAGTTGTGCCACCTGTGCCTCAAGCTGGCGTAGGGGCCCAAGAACAGCTTCCTGGATCTCCCTACGCACCACAGTCCGGACGCTACAGAAGGTGAGTGGTGGTTCTCCTCCGGCCACACTTGCAGAGGGGGGACAAGCCCCATCCCCTGCAGCGCTTCCACCCATAGGTGGCACAGGGCCACCGGAGGAGGGTCCGGACTGGGCACTACTGCCAGGTACACTCGCCAGCTGAGGTGGGAGAGGTGGGTCTGCTGGAACCCGCCTTCCCTGTCGTCCTATGTTTTGCATTATGTCATGACAGTTTGGGTTAGTAACATACAATACCATTCGCAATTAGTTGTAACAGCATGCATTAATATTCCCATTAACCAAACACCCAGATATTCACACCATTGAACAGCGAGCATAACACATGCATAATTTGAACAGCAATACACAGTCCAACAACATGCAGGGTTGATTGATGGCAACAGGCCATCAGGTTTGGATGTATGAACAGGGCAGATGCATCAACGTACATGCAAATATGTATGACCCAACAGGACGAATGTCCAGGGGTGTTAATTGTGATTGCACATACCAATTTCACGTGGAATGGATTATATGTGGTTATAGGGTAGGGAGAAGAAAATATAATTAACACCTTCAAATACCAATACATATGCTGTACATTTCTAATAGCTGCAGATATATACACACTACAGTTCTACCTATAGTTTCCTATGTGATAACTACTTCAAGTTGGTGATATGAATGTTACTGCTACATCAATATACATTTTCATTTTTATTCATACACGTTCATATCTGGCTCTGTTCAGCTACATCATCCTGCTACATTTGCTTTATATAGCTATAGACAACTGTGGATGTTTGATATTTCAGACAATCATACTATCTGCATATTGCAGACTGAGAGCAACATATCAAGATTTTGGGATACACATTCCAGCTGCAGGAACATTTTGAACACATTTCACAGTTTGGTTCTGCTTGTCACATTTATTTCATTCTGTACTGACTGCTGTATACTTTATTCAGGAGTTATTACTACTTTATTGGTGGATTCATAACTCTTTCTCACACTCTCTCACTTGTTTTATTTTTACAATTCAGGATGATACTTACTTCTAGGCTTTATTGACATGTTTTACCTGTAGTTATTACAATCCTTTCCAACAGTCTCACTTCTGTCATGTTTCAATATTTCAACAGGGATATATTTCATTTTGGACCATAACTACATTTATTATGAAGGAGAATTTTACAGACAGACCAGAGGAGTAGCCATGGGGGCATCCTGTGCCCCTATATTTGCCAATTTAGTCCTTTTGGATTGGGAAAAGGAAACTGTATTCAAAAGTCAATACTATAAACACATTAAATTATATACAAGGTTTTTAGATTATATATTTATATTATGGGATGGTGAAGAAATAATATTGGATGAATTTGTAGCATATTTGAACAAAAGCAATTTGTTCCTAAAGTTTACATATAATCAAAATAGAAAAGGAATTTCATACTTAGATACCTATGTTTCTAGTACAAATGAAGGTTTTTCCTCTCGCATATATAGAAAAAATACATTTTCTAATAATTATTTGGGATATACGAGCTATCACCCTCTAAAAATGAAGAAAAACATTTTTAAAGGGCAATGTATTCGTGCAGCAAGAATGACTTCAAAGCACAAAGAAATGATAGAGGAAATTGAATTTATTAGTAATTTATTCCTAGACAGAGGGTATCCTAAATATATTATTACTGAAATTAAAACATATGTGATTGAACAATGGGGGATTAAATATTTCCCTGTACTAGGACGTGAGAATATGAACAACACTGTGGTAAAAAATAATGATAAAGGATACAAAAGAGCATGTATTATTTATTATACCCCCCAGGCAAACTATATTAAAGAAATGGTGAAAAAATATTGGAATGTATCATTTTATGGCACTGATGTAATGGAAACCTTAGGAGAGTCACCCATTTTTGTATACAAAATGGGAATGAACTTGAAGGCACTTCTGGAAATGAATACAGGACAGAATATAAATAAAGGTTACAAACAGGGAACTAGAAAATGTGGAAACTGCCAGTATTGCAAAACCATTAATGAGGAAGACAACTTGGTATTAGACAATATAAACAACACAAGAGTTAAATTTGTTAATGGTAGTTGCAATACTATGAATATTGTATACTTAGCCACATGTCAACTATGCAGTTGTTTTTTATATAGGTAAAACAGAAAGGAAATTTAGAAGGCGAATATATGAACACTTATATGCAGTTAAAAAGAAAGATAGTAGAAATGCTTTAAGCCGACATATCCAAGAGACTGACAGCAAACATCATTTTAAGTTTGCTATCTTAGAAAGGGTAAACTATAATATTAGAGGAGGAAATCTAAAACATATTTAGCGGCTAGAGAGGCTAAATGGCAAATTTTAACTGATGCCTCCACAAAACCAGGAATTAATGAATATATAACATTAAGACTATTTCTAGCATAGAGTATTTTAATGATGCAAGGTATGATATATTAAGTTATTGAATTGATTTATATTCTCATTTTGCTATTAATGCATTTTAATTGTTTTTACATATATATACATATACATTAATATACATTTTTTAAAATTATAGTAATCAAATACTGCACATTATATATATATATATATATATATATATATATATATATATATTTAATGGACATAAGACATTTTCTTAATACTATTTTTCAATACCATTTTTAGTACTAATATTTATTAACTACAATTTATAATATTTAATATAGTACATATGCTTTATTTAGGGAATTTATTCTCTAATATGTATACTGCCTATTTGCAGTTATTGGTTTAATAGTTTGGCACATGTTATTGTTTTTCTTGCTTTTATGTTTTTATCATATGGTTTAAATATATGCAATTTACATAAGCATTTATATGTTTTTTTTAAATAAATGTACGAGTGTTATTAGATATACAGCATGTGGAAAGGTAATTATATGCCACAGGTTTCATTCATATCATAATATATACATTGTATTTGCAAGGCACATCTACAATTTAATTATTAATAGTATACCATAGTATACAGCATCCAAGATAGGAGGTGTTATACTGTATAAAATTGATTTTTACATGCTAATTCAGGCATTGTACGTTGGAACATATTGTATATTGATTTTCACTGGAAATATGTATTAATTGATAGTCAAGTGATGTATAGAAAGTATAGAACGAATATCACTTTAAATTTATGTTAAAATGTTGGCGCCAAAAATTCTATAAAATGTATTATACTATGTTAGTATGCGATTCTGAAGAAGTCCACGATTGAGTGGATGAAAGCGCTTAATCGCAATGCACTTTGCAACTGCTTTTAATTGAACTGCTCAGGATTTTCGGAGTTATTTTCATGTTTTGTTATTTTTCGTTCTGCTGGTTGTGTTAAATTAAAGGGTGTATTATAGCTTCGCTGGTGCTGGCGTCTTTCTCTTGGTTTACGTGAATTGGATTAGTTCACACATGTGTTTTGCTCATCTTCTGCAGCTGTACTTTTCAGCCTGCTGCAGGTTGTGTACTATTATATTACAGGTGGGGCATCTTTATTTCAGACTTTATTTCAGACATTTTCATTTTTCTGTTTGGATTACAGACTGCAACACACTTTTGTAATCAAGCAATACGTGCAAACACTCTTACACTGTTACTTGCACATTTTATTACTTAGTGACCACACTGCACTCTTTTGCTAACTGTCATACTTTTATATTTATTTACAGTTACAGGGAGAGAATTACTGACCTGCCTGGTGGCGCAACTGCACCAGCCTATCGCCATAGGCTCTGTGGTTCGCAGAATGGACACCTGCAGCTGTAATATAAATAAAGTAATATTGGAATACACATCTCCATAATATCAACTAGGTTAATTTCTTACATACATAATTAGATGTAACTTACTCAGTAGTGGGGCATTGGGCATTTGCCGGGCCTCCTGGATCCAAAGGTTCAGTTGGTCCTGCTTGCGTCTCTTCAGGTCCGCATGGTGGTGACGGACCTGGTCACCAGTCCTTGGAATCCCTATGGCACTGGTAAGATCATGAGCCAACCGGTCCCACGCCTCAGCCCTATATGCTCCCCACAGGACCTGGCCCTGCATGAGTTGGGCCTCATGATTGTGGACAAGGAGCCAAACCATATATCTGGACTCCTCAATGCCCCACCTCTGTGCTCGGAAGCAACTACCCTCACCTACTCCTGACATTCTGGCTGCAAGTTAGTTCTACAATCGGTTATGCTGTGTATTCCCGCCTATGGGGCTTATATATGCCGTTTTTCCTGCACTTATCTGTGATTGGCCATTTTGGAATTGTATCAGCTTCACAAAACCTGCTTTGTCATGCTCCTCTTTCTATTCATTCCTATATATTTGCTATTACTGCATTTCTAAGTACAGCTGTCATGGCTTAGTGGTTCAGTACCTTGACTATGGTGCATTGTATCCTGGGTTGGAACCTGGCCACTGCTTTTTATATTTTATGACTGTCTAGACAGGCTAGGAGGTGTGTCTGTGTAAAGGCAGTTTTGTTACAGCTTGCTCAACGTTGCCCGTCGGTTAGCTTGTTGGCGAGGTGCGCAGCTCCGCGCAAACGGGTTACGCTGGTTTACACTTCATTTGGCTGCCAGCACGCATATTACGCTCAGCTCAGCTAGGGGCACACAGTTTCAGCGTGTTAAACCTCGGCTGACCTACGGGCACTCATTTTGCACCTGTTAAACCACTGCTCACCTTCGGGCACTCATTTTATACCTGTTAAACCACTGCTCACCTACGGGCAGATGCACTCAACTTGTTAAAATGTAGCTCAGCTAGAGGCACATCTGGCATTTTTTATTATTTTGTTATCTCACATTTCTTCAAAATAAATGGCCTATTTCATTACATTTTACATAAAATATAATTTTATATGTGTACATATATGTCAGGGACTTGTTTCCTGCTTATTTCACTGAAAATAAAAATTGATGTTGTGGGGGCTCGAACCATGACTGCCTGCTCTTCAGCCAACGTCTCTACCGCTACGCTATTGCTTTTTGGCTTACTTTGCATAGTTAGTTCTTATATGCTTTTCCACTTACTGCTAACTGTGGCTGAGCTACGGGCACGCCCGCGCAAACGAGCGCACTCACGGGCAAACATCTTTACAATTTAAAAAAAATATAACATATTCATTTTTATAATTTTATGTTCATAGTGTCTGTGGGGGCATGTGTTGTGTTGTGTTTATTCACATTTCCATGTACTCTGTCGTGGGGGTTTACTTTAGGCACTTTTACTCTTCTGGGGGCGTGTCCGCTTGCAGGGCTCGGCCTACGGACACGCCCCCTACTGTCTTCCATGGACCGTGTAAGCCTTAGGTGTGATTCAGCATGCCCTCATGCATATGCATGACATGCTGACGTCACACCGTTTAACTGCAGCCTCCGTGTAAGCCTTGTAACTCTTACACGGAGGCTTTGTGAATCCTGCCCACAGACTTAACTTCCCTAATAAGAATGAAAGCCTTCAACAACTTCAAGCAGTGTTTGTGACTCCCTGCTGCTAGTCTAGGGTTGCCACCTTTTCAAATGGCCAAAGTGGGACATTTTTCGTACAAACATCAGATTTTACAGGCCGACACATACCCACAGTCAGTAAAAAGGTTAGAACTTAACTTTTTTGCCTAAATAAAAGCTTATTCTTGAAGCATTTTAGTTGCTTATTCTGTTTCTTATAACATTTATGTATTTTAGATAGAGAATAACTGTTTTATGCAACTATTACATAAAATATTGGAAATAATTTTGTCCTAAAATCTCAGGACATTTGCCATTTTTACAATTTTTTGTCAGGGCACAACTGCCCATAGAGGGACTGTCCCTCGCAAAGTGGGACAGGTGGTAGCCCTATGCTAATCTGAAGCAAAGAAGCAAGCAAAGTATTTTAATCTCTTTTTATGTTTTAAGTTCAGTTGCTTAAACTGATAGAACTGCTTTCTGTATTACCTTAGACTGTCAGTGTGCTTTGACATTTCCTTAAAATCTGTTTTCTTCATTGCTGGCTTGTCTGCTTTTGAATTGCCTTGTAATTACTTGTAATGAGTTGTTTGATTTGTTGCTGGTGGTGTTTTATTTTTGGCTAACTAAAGTACGTTTTTACATTAAGAAGACTGGGACTGCAATTCCAGTGGCAGTAGAAAAGTGCCCTGGTCTTTCAAAGTTGGGAAACACACAAGGAGGCTTAAAATAGGCATTGCTTCTTGTGCCTAGATGTTTAATTTGTTTGATATTTTTTTTCAATTTTGGAATGCTAAAGTGTGTTTTTACATTAGGAAGATTGGGACTGCAATTCTAGTGACAGAAGGAATGTAGCCTTTTCTGTCAAAGCTGGGAAACAAGCAGACAGGTGTCAAGTAAGATTGTTTTATTAAACAGAAGGCTATTGAGCAGGTTTGGTCATTTTTATTTGACTCTAGAAATTTAGCATATTTGCTCAGTTCATGGCTCAGTTCCAAATGTTTGGCATCCGCATCTGTGTTCTCAGAGTGTTTAATTTGCATGTGGTGCCATCCAGGCTATGAAAAGTATTTTAAATTGAAACACTGCACCTTTGTAAGATATTTCTGAAGACTGCTGCTATATTTTTAAATTATTGTATTGTATTTTTATAAATTTCATCACTGGAAGGTGTATTTGCATTTCCTTTGTCTAACTGCTGCTAGTGTGCTTTGAAATAGACTTAAAGTATGTGTTCCTCATTGTTGGCTTGTTTGCCTTAGAATCACCTTATAACTATTTGTTGTAGCTAGTTGTTTAATTTCTTTCTGGTACCTTTTTACTGAATTTTCAGTCTTTTTGAGATTCAGACTTTTGATTTTCAGTCATTTGATAGTAAACCAGCTTAGTCTGTCTGAGTTTGCATACAAAGAGGGACGCTTAAACTTGAGATAATTTCATTGGACAGATGGCTTTTTAGTTGGTTAAACCAGTTTTCTTTGAAAATATTAATTCTGCTGCTGCTCATTTTGCATAGATACAAGTCCTTAGAAAAGTAAATTTTTCCTACAAAACTTCATTTGTAACTTTACCAAATACTTAGTGGTGTGAAGAGCAACTTGATTTTTTTCAAAACAGGTTTATTGTTTTAACATACAAGAGAAATATCATAACAATTTTATACAAGTAATTAAAAATAGATATGATTATAACATTCAACAAAACAACTAAAGTATTTACAAAGACATCCACTACAATCAGATCAATTAATTAAACTAAAATACCATGCTATTGAAATTAGGATTTTTTTAACAAATTTTGTAAATTATCCCATACAATATAATAAGATGTTTTTCTAGTTGTTCTTGACCTAATTGAGTTTATTTCCATACGGCACACTATATTCATAACATTTTTAAATTCATTGAACGAAGGAGGTGTATCTGAAATCCAATTTCTGGTTATTATTTTCCTAGCCACTGCTAGAACAGACCATAACAAGGGAAGCTTAACCTTTTTAACACTTTGAGGTACAGGTGTGTTGAATAATATAAGAGATTTAGAAATAATGAAATTATCTGTAAAAAGAGCCTGCAAAAATTCATTAATTGACTTCCAGTATTCTTTCAATTTTATACAGTCATAAAACATATGAGCCCAGTCAGCATTAATTTCTACATTACATCTCTTACATAGATTATCTTTATTATTTATTTTATTCATCATCAAAGGTGTATAAAAGATCTATGTAAAATGTCCATGTATAAAGTCTCCAGACAATGGAAGACGTAGTTCTATAGGCAGATTCCAATATATATTGTTTATCTTGTTGATTTGGTGGGTCCCCATTAATAGAAGTGAAATAATTCCAGTATGTATCTACACTGTAAAAAGTTTCTTGTCTGATAATTTTATGTATGTATGAAAGTTTACCTTTATCAGAAACTTTATGTTGTAAATTTAATATCAAGTAATCAATCAGTGTTGGAATAGATTCTTTAACTGTTATAGACATTAGATCTATTTTATTAATGAGATGTTGTCTAAAGGTCTGAACCTCTAACCAGCAAGTTTCTCTTAGATCAAATTCTTGTTTTTTAAGAAATCTAGATTTTTAACTTTTATTATCAGATATCAACTGATACCAGTACTTTAGATCATTATCTATAGCTAAATGAGTTCCTTCAGAAGTAGATGACAAAAGCATACCCTGAGTATACATTATAGGGAATATAATAAAATTCCATTCCCTATACTTAGGGTGCATGAATATAAAGTTACGATAGCTAATAATAATATTTAATGGGTAACAAACCATATGTTTAGGTGTAATAGGTGAAGTACAAAATTCCTTTAGTAACCATAACATGGAGTTATTTACAATCATATTTTTATGTGTTAAGGAGATTTTCATGAAGTGCATACTAATTAGCTCCCAATAATCTTTCCATTTTGCAACATATGACTGATCTATTAATAAAGTAATAACTTTTACAATAGAAGAGATAGTATATAAATTAAAGTCTGGAAAAGAAATACCCCCTTGATACCAGCTATTAGTATGTTTCTTTAATGCAATCCTAGGTCTATTAGGTGCCCATAGGAAATTTAACATTAGTGTATTCAGTTTCTTGATAATTATTTTTGTAGGTGGAAGTATTATTGATTGTATTAAGTATAAAATCTTGGGGAATATTATCATTTTAATAATTGTAAGTCTCTCCTCCATAGTAAAAAACATATTATTCCAGGTATTAAAAAGATGTTGGATATTAAGAAAACAGTTATTATAATTATTATATATAATAGATTTAATATCTTTAGATAGTATTATACCTAAATAAGTTATCTGACCTGAATTGGGTACATATTTAGTAAAATCACTAATGAGAATATTTTTTCGTGTATATATAGGTAGTATTTTAGTTTTTTCTTCATTGAATATTAAACCAGAAATACTTTTAAAATTCATCATTTTATCAAATAGAGACTGCATAGAAGAATTAGATCCTGCTGATGTAATTAGAACATCATCTGCAAAAAGTTGAATTTTGGATGTTGTATTTTCATCTATTTCAAAACCATCTATGTCAGTACTGTTTCTGATCAAATTAACCCAAGGCTCCATTACTAAAGTGAATAATAGTGGAGAAAGTGGACATCCTTGTTTTGTACCTTTAAAAATGGGTATTTTTTGTGAAACATATGTTCCTACCTTAATATAAGCTAATGTTCCTTTGTATAAATGCTCAATTAGATTTACAAATGCATCTGAGAAGTTTGTGCACTTCAGTAAGGTAAACAAATAGTCCCAACTTACTGAATCAAATGCTGAACTTATATCAAGACTAATAAGTGTTAAATCTTTCTTTTTCCTATTTGCAAAATCAATTAATGTTAAAGTTCTTCTTATATTATCAAAAGTATTTCTATTTACAATGAAGCCTGTCTGATCTATATCTATAATGCCGGGGATGATTGTCTTAAGAGCAACTTGATTTGACTGCTAAGAAATACGGTTGCATGACTTCAGTCATACATAACCAAGGTGTACATTTCTACCCTCACAATGCACAAGTTAGTCTGCTGTACCACCCCTTTGTAGTTCGCCTAAAAATTATCTGAAGACCATGGATGGGCACATTCCTAATTTTTCAGTCATCAGCTTGGTAGATATGGGCATCCTGAGACAAAGTAGGAATTCTCTCATCTTCACTGACAGCCAATTAATTATTAGAGAAACAGATACAGTATGTGAGAGATGTAATTACACATTATCACAGGAGGCAAGACTCTCATACAGAAGCACTCAAAATAAAAAACAGTCTGTTGGTAATGTAAGGATTACACACACCACAAATAGAACTGACCAAATACATAGAACAAAACATTTTGAGGACATTAAAATCAATCTTACTAAACCCCAAAGACCTCCTAGACATTCATCCTACAAAAAGAATCTTCAGCAACCCCCAAAAGCACTCCAAGAAAGCAATACCCAAGAAAACACATGCAGCCACACCCTTTGGAGCCTCCATTACAAAGCCCATAAGGCAAGCCAAAAAACTACCCAATATTTTACTCATAGGAGACATTATTGTGAGACATACAGATGTCCCACTCACCAAGCTGAATAACAAGAAAACTGCAGTCAGTTCTTAATCAGGAGTCAGAATCCACAAAATCATCCAGGCATTCAAGTCATTGGACCACAACTACCAGTATGTCTCAGTAACAGTTCATGTAGGTGTAAATTACCTGAGACATACCCCTTTTGGACTACATGAAGAGTGAAATTATGGTGCTGTCAGGCTATGTGTCCCAGGCTGGTGTGAGCCTAGCATTGAGCAATATTCTATCTTCATCAAGGATGAAGCCACAATATGAACAAAAGATAACTGACTTCAATAATTGGCTTAGTTTCTGGCGTCATTCCAAGAATGTATAATATTTGGCAGCGTGGGAGGATATGGTCAACAGACCACATTGCTTTGCCAAGCTCCATGCTTTTGAATATTAGCTCCACCATTGTTCTACTACACAGTGCTTTATTTAGGCAATGCCAAACTGACAAACCTTCCAATGTAGCAAAACCAACCCAAAGGAATCTAAAAGAAAACAATACCAGGAGCCTAAACAAGAAACTCCCTTCCCTCTAGGCTCTCCTCACCCTGGCAAATGTGGACATCTGTGTAGTTGCTGAGACACAGTTAAAAGCTGCAGACAGCACCACAGCAGTGCAGCAATACAATACCTTCCACACATTCAGACCAGCTATTGCACAGGCAGGAATCAAAGATGGAGGTGTCTCAATCGGTTGAAATATCAAACTGACCTCAAGCTAGTTAAACAGGATAACACACTTCAGCTTCTCCGTCTCCACATTTCTACATCCAAAGTCATGTATCATATCCTTGAAAGTTGTAGGTCACCCTTTATAATCCAAGAAATCCATAAATCATGTTTGAACATACTTAAGGCTCTCATCATCCAACCCAATGCCACATTCATGGGTGTTTTCAACTAACCCGCTGTAAACTGAGATACTTATACAACCCCAAACTTACAGGCCCAGAAATTTCTTGTCTTTGTAAACACAACAACCTTAGACCAGATAACCCATACATCCATTAGGGGTATGTAAAGATGCACAACCTGGTATTCACAAGCATGGCAGAACTCTGTACAGTACCACCCACAACACCCACCATGTACTTTCCTCACTGATAAGGTTAGACCACAAAGCCATCTCCTTCATATTAAAAATCATTTCTGTGACCCCGGCTAGCCCTTTGACATTTAGGGGCTATTCTAAGGCAAACTTCCAACTACTAAGTGTTAACCTGTCAAAATGTCAACATTCTGAGAACATAGCTGACTATGCAGAATTGTTCACAGAAACCCTGTACAACCATGCCATTATTATAAGTAGATTATGGTGTTATGGTATAAAACTAAATCTATTGCCATGGCTGTTTCATTTGTTTCTTTTTTATTATTCTGAATGTGCTGCAATGTTTTCTCTCTCTCTCTCTCTCTCGCTCTCTCAGCTGAACATCCTGCTTTTGTCTCTAATTCACAATGTATATAAACTATGTAGCATATGACAGAATACAGGGCATCCTGCACCAATATTAAACTGAATCCATTGTGGTAAACTTCAGCTATCAGAACATCATCATCTAGTCATACAATAGAAAACTCTACTCTGCCCTTTATCATTTTTTGTAACAACACAACACAACATTATTAAGGAACTTATGTAAATCAAAATAATATATGCAGAATTCTTTGCCATTGCATACTAATGAAATATTAACAGCACTGTGCAAGCCAAAACTAAGCACTGAGAATAAATCCAAAGTTAGGGTAGGGCAAAGGGGGTAGCAGGGTATTAGGAGGCATAATCAGCAGTCTGTAAGAACTGACAGTCTCTGCAAGCAGTCTATATAATCATTTAAATGCCCATGATCACTTGTGGGACCTTAAAGATTATGTGCATCCTGATGAAACTGAATGCACCATTTGCAAAGTTTGGTGGTGTCTAGTGGCTATTTTAAAATGCCACTCAGATAATGTTTAATAAACATAGCTTTATGTATTCATTAAGTATATGCATTTGTTGCAAGAGAACATGCACTGCTTTTATTATTTTTTAACTTTTGAATTGACAATAGCACATTTCTATTTGTTTCCCTCTAGACCAGATCAATAAGAAAGTCAGACTCACATCATTACTGTGCTAAGCATGATTATGTGAGTCCAACCCAATGTTCATCAAGGTCGAGGAAAATGGCTCACTTTTTAAGAAAAGTGAAAAAGTAAGGAAAAGTTGTTTTTGGTGTAATCTACATGTAACTTTCTGAAGCAACACAACAACCATTGTTGATATTCCACACTTAAGTGTTACCCATTGCACATGTTCTAAATGGCAAACAGTATTGTGATTGCTTTAAAAGAAGGAGACAGGCTGAACTCCATAAAAGTTGCTGGTTAGTCCTTGAACTGCAAGGATGATTAGACACATACCTCTCAACCTGTAAGAGCAAGAAATCTGGAGAAAGCCATAAATAAAAGTGGGACAAAGGTCCAAAAGTACGAACAATTTTTAAATATTGCTCTTACAAACTTAGAAAGTTGATAGAATAACAGGTTTTAAATTAGCTTGAATTTTCTGAAGGGTATGAAGTCTGAAACTCAAATGTCGGTCATTATTTTCTAACTTCGGTCTTTAATGATTTGACACTAATTTGCCAGAAAGAAAAAAAAAAACAATTTTATGAAAAATGGACTAAAAACATGAGGCAAAAATCTGGACATTCTGCAAAAATCTGTACAGTTGAGAGGTATGATTAGACTGCTGGCGTGGACTAAGTGAACCACTCCTGACTGCACTCTTTGTCATTCGGTCAATGCCTGTGTGTTAAAAACTGTAGTAAGGAACTAGTGCAACTGTTTGTTGCACTTTTTAAAAAGTTTTGTTGGACAGTGTAACAAAGAGCATAGTTCCTTAGCTGCATGGAGGGTCAGATAGTAAACAGCTGTTACATGTATTTCTCTTTCAATTCAAAGGCAACTTCCTGATTTTGCCTGGTTAGAGGGACAAGTCACAGACATTACTGAAGAAACTGCAGATTACAACTATGCACTTCTACCTTACAATTCTGTAAGTAATCCACTCATTACTGAGAGCAGAAGAAATACTATACACTGTCAAGGTCAGTTTACTTAAGATAATCAGAGGAGACATTTCATTTCAGACATGTTTTACTTATTTTGCCTATAAAACCTCTGTCAATGCCATAGAGTTTCTGTGCTACATGTGCTTTACTGCCTGCAAAATCTCTGTCAATGCAACAGTGTTTCTAGCCTTATCTGTGAAGTGTAATTAGTGCACTAGTACATTTAAACACTGTTTAGAGAAAAGAAAAATGACTTCAGTTATAACTGTGCATACCTCTCAACCCTGAAGTACAAGAAATAATGAACAAAGTTAAAAACATTGGGGGGGGGCAAAGGTCCAAAATCAGGGACACATTTTAAATACTCTTATAAACGTAGAAAGTTGCTAGAATAACAGATTTTGTGTTAGCATGTATTTTTCTGAAGAGTATGAAGTTTGAAACTCAAATGTGTGTCGTTTAGTGAGTTCAATTCCAGAAAACCACAGATTACATGAGGAACAAAACAAAAACAAGGACAAAATTGGGATATTCTGTGAAAATTTGTACAGCTGAGAAGTATGCCTTCATATGAATAAATCTCACATAATTTAAATACAGAAAGGGTATGCACATAAACTATTGTGAACCATAGTTGTGTTATAGTAAGCATCAAACCTATTGAAGAAGGATCACTTGACCTAGACTCCTACATCAGGTGACTACATATGGCTGCCTTTAAATCTTAGTGACAGTGACTACTATTACGTTTCATACAGAATGCATGTCCAGATCATTATGCCCATAAACAAAGTTATTTCATCCATTGTTGCAGAATTCTGAAGAAAAGGAGACATTTTAGTGCAAAGGGGCTTAGGTCATTGCTCAGTTCAGGTATCATAAACTCTAGAGGTGATTGACAACTGGCCGGTGATGGAACACAGGTATCCTACACAGTAGTCTTTCGTGCAGAATTCAGTCAGTTAGGTAAAGCTAGAGGCACCTATTAGGCTTTAAAAGTAGTTGAGTATCTGGCCTACTGGGAAGAAAAAGGTGAGCCTATCAAATAATGGAGTCCAAGGTCTGAGTGAACCATAAAACAAGATGCAGCTTTGCAGAGTGATAATGAGCAGTTTATCACCACTTCTGCAATCATCTAAACACAAGCACGTGCATGCACACTTGTGTAGAGTACTGTGTTGTTTTAAAAACAGCGCTGAAGTTCCTTTCCTGTCCAACTCTAATCCATTATTACACAAGCATTACACTAAGAGGAAGGGCCTATTTGGCTCTGAATATTTTGCAGTGTCTGCAATCTCTTGACTGAACATCATTAAGTTATACTCTGCACTACTCTGGCATTTGACCAGTTTGTTTTGTGTCATGCTAAACATACAATAGGGAACCCTACTA